>NW_011494770.1:5721479-5727006 GCF_000754665.1 Bison bison bison
TGGTGTCATCTGCATATCTGAGGTTATTGATATTTCTCCCAGCAATCTTGATTCCAGCTTGTGTTTCTTCCAGCCCAGCGTTTCTCATGATGTACTCTGCATATAAGTTAAATAAGCAGGGTGACAATATACAGCCTTGACGAACTCCTTTTCCTATTTGGAACCAGTCTGTTGTTCCATGTCCAGTTTTAACTTTTGCTTCCTGAGGGTCACAAAAATACAGTCCATAGGGTCACAAAGAGTCGGACACAACTGAGCATGTAGTACATTTCTTAGTTTTTGCTTTTGTTGTCCTTGCCTGAGGAAACAGATCCAAAAATATTACTAAGACCCATGGCAGAGTGTTTACTGCCAGTATTCTCTTGAGGAGTTTTATGGTTTCAGGGCTTACATTTAAGTCTTTAGTTCATTTTGAGTTTGTTTTTTGTTTTTTTTTAATAAAGATATCTAGGTATCTGTTCTTATTACCACAGGTAATTCTGTTCTTTTTATAGTTTTAAGATACTGAAATATCCAGTTATCTTTTTTTAATACCTAAAATGCCCAGGGTTTTTTTTTTTTTTTTAATTTCTGAAAGTGCTTAGTTTTCTTCTTTTTTTTAATTTCTAAAAAATGAAACCTATGATAAAAGAGTACCTTCTAATATCAGTAAATTTTCAATGTTAACACAACCAGTTATGTTTTTGTGTAAGTGCCAGGCATATAGTAACAATTATGCATAGGAATATTAGATTATTTCTATGAATGTGGAGAAATTACTGTAACGTTTTATGTCTTTCTCTAAAAACTCATTAAATGAATAATAGGTATTTTTTTATTCCAAGATAATTGTTAAAATATCCATCATAGCTCATCTCTTCATGAGAGAAAACTGTTTTAATTATTTTCAAAATTTTATTTTAGCATATAGAGTCACAGAGAGCAGGCTTGGTTAATTCAGAAAAGCTGACTTCCAAACTGAACTGCATGCTCCAGTTATATTCAGGAACAGCTGTTTTCTTGTCTAGTCCAAAATAAGAACAGAGAACCCCAAAGCATCAGATAACTCCATGGTAGTTCCTCTTCCAGCCAAACACATGCACACAAAATTTTACATTGATAATTCTGTCAACCTATCAGAAAAATAGTAGGCAGTGAATAAGTTGCCTTCGGTGTACATGTTTGTGCCTTTTTCTAGAAAATATCTAACTTTTATTTACCCTCTTCATCCCCAAAGTAGACTGTTTATTAAAGCCTGGATTAATTATGCTCTGTATCACTGTTTTTAAAAATCACTTCATATAGAAAAAAATTTTCCTTTTACTTCTCCTTGTAAGAGAAGTATATCCATATTCTTAAACATAGGAATTATATGATTTTATTACTGTGCTGATGTCCAATAGCAAATTTATAGTAGACAGTGGTAGATTTTTCCAACTACCTAAAAGTTAGTTAATATACACTGAATCATTGAATACAATCTTAACACGACTGAAGCGACTTAGCAGCAGCAGCAGCAGCAATGCTAAAGAATAAAACCAATTTACATCTTTTTCACTTTAGTAATTTATTTATCAAAGAAAATACAGTTGATTAAACCTCTAATTTATTATATCAGATAGATAAAAATTACTATATGCTTGATTCACTTTAAAATTCAGGGTATATTTGAACTTTTCTTTCTTTATCTGAAGAGAACTAAGTCAAAATTTTAACTTATAAGTAAATAAGCATTCAAGTGCTTGTTTGTGTCCCATAAAGAATCTCAGTGCAGACACTGATATTTCTTTTTCTCTCCATAATTTGGTTCAATAACTTATAAATATTAAAAGGAAAAAGATGTCAATTGTTTAAAAAAGTGTTATTTACATTTGAAAAATATATTTAGTCTAGAGATATACGATGCCCTGCAAAGAAAGTGAGTGGACGACGTCCTTGGTGGTTCAGTGGATGAGAATCTACGTGCCAGTGCTAGGGACACATGTTCGATCCCTGGTCTGGGAAGAGCCCACACGCCACGAGGCAGCTAAGCCGCTGGGCCGCAACTACTGGAGCCTGTGCTCCAGAGCCCCCGGGCCGCAGGTGCTGAAGCTCATGCGCCTAGAGCCTGTGCACCACAATGAGAAGCCCGTGCACCACAGTGAAGAATAGCCCCTACTTATCTCAACTGGAGAAAGCGAGCACACAGCCACAAAGACCCAGAGCAGCCAAAAATAAATACATAAATGATTTTTAAAAAGCATGTAAAAAAAAAGGAAAGTGAGTGGGATCCCCCATGATATTACAGCAGCAAAGCTAGCATGAGTCTCCTCACAAGCTCAGATTCCACTACCAATAACAGAGTCCCTAAACACTCTCCATACAATTTCTGTCCTTTATTGAGCCCATCTTTGCATAAAATGTTCCCTTGGTATCTCTAATTTTCTTGAAGACATCTCTAGTCTTTCCCATTCTATTGTTTTCCTCTATTTCTTTGCATTGATCCCTGAGGAAGGCTTTCTTATCTCTCCTTGCTATTTTTTGAAACTCTGCATTCAAATGGGTATAGCTTTCCTTTTCTCCTTTGCTTTTCGCTTCTCTTCTTTTCACAGCTATTTGTAAGTCCTCCCCAGACAACCATTTTGCTTTTTTGCATTTCTTTTTCCTGGGCATGGCCTTGATCCCTGTCTCCTGTACAATGTCACAAACCTCCGTCCATAGTTCATCAGGCACTCTATCTATCAGATCTAGTCCCTTAAATCTATTTCTCACTTCCACTGTAGAATCATAGGGAATTTGATTTAGGTCATACCTGAATGCTCTAGTGGTAGTGGACATGGAACAACAGACTGGTTCCAAATAGGAAAAGGAGTACGTCAAGGCTGTATATTGTCACCCTGCTTATTTAACTCATATGCAGAGTACATCATGAGAAACGCTGGGCTGGAAGAAGTACAAGCTGGAATCAAGATTGCTGGGAGAAATATCAATAACCTCAAATATGCAGATGACACCACCCTTATGGCAGAAAGTGAAGAGGAACTAAAAAGCCTCTTGATGAAAGTGAAAGAGGAGAGTTAAAAAGTTGGCTTAAAGCTCAACATTCAGAAAACGAAGATCATGGCATCCGGTCCCATCACTTTATGGCAAATAGATGGGGAAACAGAGGAAACAGTGTCAGACTTTATTTTTTGGGCTCCAAAATCACTGCAGATAGTGATTGCAGCCATGAAATTAAAAGACGCTTACTCCTTGGAAGGAAAGTTATGACCAACCTAGATAGCATATTCAAAACAGAGACATTACTTTGCCAACGAAGGTCTGTCTAGTCAAGGCTATAGTTTCTCCAGTGGTCATGTGTGGCTGTGAGAGGAGTTGGACTGTGAAGAAAGCTGAGCGCCAAAGAATTGAAGCTTTTGAACTGTGGTGTTGGAGAAGATTCTTGAGAGTCCCTTGGACTGCAAGGAGATCCAGCCAGTCCATCCTGAAGGAGATTGGTCCTGGGTGTTCATTGGAAGGACTGATGCTAAAGCTGAAACTCCAATACTTTGGCCACCTCATGCGAAGAGTTGACTCTTTGAAAAAGACCCTGATGCTGGGAGGTATTTTGGGCAGGAGGAGAAGGGGACGACAGAG
The DNA here is from genome assembly GCF_000754665.1 of Bison bison bison. Classification (NCBI taxonomy): domain Eukaryota; kingdom Metazoa; phylum Chordata; class Mammalia; order Artiodactyla; family Bovidae; genus Bison; species Bison bison. Next base: position 5,725,074 of record NW_011494770.1, read on the forward strand.
GATGAGATGGCTGGATGGCATCACTGACTCGATGGACATGGGTTTGGGTGAACTCCGGGAGTTGGTGATGGACAGGGAGGCCTGGCGTGCTGCAATTCATGGGGTTGCAAAGAGTCGGACACGACTGAGCAACTGAACTGAACTGAACTGAACTGAAACGTTCTCCACAGAGGAACTCTAAAAACCTCCAAAATCTCTCTTGCCCTGCAAGAACCCGTGAAACCTTAACTCTATTGAAGGTCTGTAACAAGTTTTACTACTCATTCTCCTCTTGCACCTCTTCCGCAGTCAATGTCTGTGATGAGGGTAACAGCCTGTGCATTGTCTCTTCCCCTGCAGCTCTGTTTCTTGCTACTTTGGGCAGTTCTCTTAACCCTCCACAGAGTGAGACCCCACAAATTTCTTGTCCTCTTAATTTCTCTCTCCTAGATAATTGCCAGTGGTTTTAGTCTCAACCCCCCAAAGTAGGTTTGGGGAATATTTCATTTTCTTGAGGGCTTCCCTGGTAGCTCAGCTGATAAAGAATCCACCTGCAATGTAGGTGATTCAATTCTTGGGTTAGGAAGATCTGCTGGTTCAATTCTTGGGTTGGGAAGATCCGCTGGAGAAGGGATAAGCTACCCACTCCAGTATTCTTGGGCTTCCCTGGTGGCTCAGCTGGTAAAGAATCCACCTGCAGTGTTGGAGACCTGGGTTCAATCCCTGGGTAGGGAAGATTCCCCGGAGAAGGGAATGGCTATCCACTCCAGTATTCTGGCCTGGAGAATTCCATGGACAGAGGAGCCTGGCAGGCTACAGTTCATGAGTCACAAGGAGTCGGACATGACTGAGTGACTTTCACTTTTCACTTTCATTTTCTTTGATGTCTTCCTAACTCCCATCACTTAAAATGTGTACAAAATAATGTAAGGGCAAAGTTGTTTTCCAGTGTAGCAACCCACTGATTATTCAACTGGATTGAGTCTCTCAGCCCATCTCATTTTCTTATACAAATCTTCCATGGAAACTTAGTTTAGAGAATAATATAAATTCTCAATAAAGTCTTCATAATTGTTTCAATAAACCATTGATAAGTGTTTGAAGGACTCTTTCATGATTCTGAGAAGGCAAGTTTAGATTCTAATCTTTGAACAATGAGACACATATAAGTATAAAATATGTGATGCTGTACTGGGGGAAACCAATGTTCTTCTTGGCGCACGCTTTCTCTGACAGTGACTTTAAGGTCTGTTTGATAGCGTAATACCGTATTTGCTCTCCATGATGATATTTTCAAAAGTTAACCGTAACATCCCTCTTATAATCTATTACAGATCTAAATTTTGAAAGATGTCATTGGGAAAACTTCCCACCAGTCAGTCCAAGTTGTAAACTGCCCTTTAGATAGTGGCGGAATTGATTGCTCTCACTCCCCCTGTCTTCTGACTTGACGGTCAGCGTGTCCTTTGCTTCAGAAGTTCTGTGATACCCTAACTCTGCTGTCCTCTTGTTTTGTCAGGCACTCCAGTGTTTCTCAGCCTGGGCACTGTTGGCATTTGGAGCCAGATAATTCTTTGTTCAGAGGGAATGTGTTGTGTATTGTAGGATGTTGAGCAGCCTTCCTGGCCTCAACCCTTTAGATTCCAGAAACACTAACCCCCTCCAATTGTGACAATCAAAAACGTCTTCCAGACATTTTCCTTGGGGATCAAAATTACCCTACCCACACCTGAAAGCAACTGCTCTATTTTAATAGAAATATATATAATATTTTTATACATATGGTTATATGTGTTTTTCCTCAAATTACAATTCTGATTTTAAGATCTTGATAAGGAAACTTTGCTTTTATTTCCCCATTGCCTGCAAGTATGTAAGTAGTGTTGTTGGAGTTACATACTACACAACTTAAAAACAACAACTTCACATAAAGATGTATCCAGGTATGTGAGGC
>NW_011494770.1:5727106-5783941 GCF_000754665.1 Bison bison bison
TATGTGAGGCTCAGTGTGATGAATGTGTATAAAGTGTGTCAATTAAATTTATATGTCACTTGACTAATCTTTTATTTCCTTTGCTTAAGAAACTTGGCTGAATGCTAATCTTTACATAAGCTGTGGAAAATTAACTATTTGCTAATGTTCTTATTGTTGCCCTCTCCTCCTCTTCATATAGTAAAGATTTTGCCTGCAGTGCAGGAGACCCAGGTTCCATCCTTGGGTCAGGAAGATCCCCTGGAGAAGGAAAGAGCTACCCTGCTTAAGTGTTCTTGCCAGGAGAATTCCATGAACAGAGAAGCCTGGAGGGCTGTAGTCTATGGGGTCACAAAGAATCAGACTTGACTAAACACACACAAAAACATTGTTCTTGATTGTTACTACTTAGCAATCCCAATAAGGTGATCTGGTTGTCCCTGAATTTAACATGGTTCTCCAGTTGACATAAAAAGGGAAGAGTCTTTTTCTACTTGAATGTCTTTTTTTATTCTCACAAACCATGTGTACAGTGAAAGCCCTCTGAACATATTGGAACAGATTTGTCTTTTATCACTCCCTTACTAAATGTTTTAGCACTTGATGAGTCTTTTCTTTCTTTTACTTCTGTTTCTGCTTCCCCGTTACTTTGGGTATGTTTAAACAGCACCCTCCTACCCACCGCTGTATCTCCCAGGAAGGAGAGAGGGTGTTTGATCAACCTCCAAAGATTGGCATCTCACTTGTAAGAAAATGCTCTCTCCCGCCAACTTGCAGAATCACTGACCAAAAAGCAGTTTCGATCCCGAGATCACAGTAGAAAACAAGCCTGGGCCAAGACCATGAAGGCTATATATTGCCCTGTCCTTAAACTCACTGGCAGGTTCAGATCTAAATTGCACTTCAAATTGAATTTTTCCATGTGAATCATCTTATTATATGAGTCACATTTTTTATCACAACTTTTGTAATTACCTCAAATACCATGTATATTTAGTCTGCTACAGCCAATAAATGTGTACCTTATAAATGTCAAAAAAAAATTGTGATTTTTGCTTGGGTATACATGATTGAAGAAGACAACAAAAGAACAAATTTAAAAGCAGCATGACCAAGCAATTGTGTTTAAACTAACATGAACAGATATACATATGTACACATACTGAGATAATGAGGAAGAGGAATAAGGAATAAGACTGAGCTGCAGAAAGGCCAGCTGGAACCTCCATTTGTTCAGAGAAATCTCATTTTCTCCCAAAGTCTTGTAGCATATTGTTTGTCTCTTACCACATTTATCACCTACTTCCTTAGTGCCAAGTCATTTATACGTATATTTGCCCTCAATAAATTATAAGCCTGGTAGTTACTGTGTCTGTGTAATGTTGTTTGTTGGGAGGGAACTTGAACTCCTTAATGGATAGTGCTGGCAAGAATTGACATTCCAACCAGAGGAAGGGAAGAAGGCAAGAAAGGGAGGAGACCATAGAGATCACAGCAATCCATGCTTACCGGCTCCTAAACCAAGTCAGCTTCATACACACAAGGCAGGGTTTAGTCCTGAGCTCTCCAACCCCCGCAAATTACTGCTTTGATATATGCTAGAGTAATAGTTCTCAAACTGCTAGGCTTCAGAATCTCCCTGGGCACTTGTGTAAAAACTACCAGTGCCCAGACTCTACCCTAAATGTACCAATCTTTGCAAGATAATCCTTTACATTTCTTAGGCCCCTTTGTAATGACAGAGTTACAGAATTTGCTAGAGAATGTTCTTCCAGCCTCATCAGTGGAATAACGTATCTACGTCAGGCTCTTTGACCTCAGAGTATAAACTTCCAGTTGACCTGACTGAATAGGAGTCTATAAGCCCTTACACACAGCCATGTGAAACCAACAGGAATCAACTTTGCAACATTTGTATTCCTCCCAAAGTCCCCATCTTAGTACTGTACATGTAGGATATTCTCAATGAATGATTATGATTTGATTGAGACAGAGCCCCCCAAAACCTCATACATTTGTCAAGGAATAAGATTATGAAAGGTAGAACTAAGACTAGTAAAATAGTAATCTGGTGGGTGCACAGAAGCCGTGCTGGAAACTACACCATCAGTTCTCCTCATTCACAGTGCTTCTGTTCTATAAATTCACCATGAACACTGAATTACTGAATTCTAAACCAGAGCTCCTAGAGCAAATGGAGGATTAGGTTCTTGAGAGCCTCTGGTCACAAGATTGTCATTAATCCACCAATATATAACCTTGTTTTATATGTATGTTGGTGTAAAACCACTTTAATATAGTCGAATCATTAAAATTGAACTCATGGAGTACAACTTGCACCTGAACAAAGCCTGACTAGCACGCAAGGTTTATCTGGGAGGCACCTCAGCCCTCTTGCACTTAGTCACATGGGTCAGCACTTCAACAATAGGCTTAGGGTTCCTTTAAAACAGCAGAATCACCAACAAAAAGCATAAAAATGTGAAAAACATGTCACTAAATAGATCAGGAGAAGGACACTTGTTTTCTGTATGAGAACTGATACAAGAAGTCAGAGCATTAGAAACATGCCAAGGCATCAGGAGGTTCTAATGTTCCTCCCTCATCTGGCACATGTGCCCTGGGCAGCTCACACGTATCACCACTCTGCACCAGTGCATGTATTCGACTGCAGAAGCACCACACAGGTTGATTTGGAGATTACAAATAAATTTTAGCAAGTAGGCAAATTTGCAAATAGGGATCCACAAATAATGAGGATTAGCTGTATTTTGAAACTTTATTAAAAGTACGAACTCAGTGGCTTCAGACTCTTTGCGACCGCATGAACCGTAGCTTGCCAGGCTCCTCTGTCCATGGGATTTTCCAGGCAAGAATACTGGAGTGGGTTGCCATGCCTTTCTCCAGGGAATCTTCCCTACCCAGGGATCAAACCCACGTCTCCGGCATCTCCTGTATTGCAGGCTGATTCTTTTACCACTGAGCACCAGGGAAGCTGCTAAGAGTACATAGTTATTTTATAAAACCTGTTAATCTTTATAATAAAGATGGAGACAGAAAAGCTCAGGCATAGAGTCAAATGGAAAAATGTAACCTGCAACTCCAGCTTGGCTCAGGTGTATGACTTTTGTCTTCTATTCTTGTCTTCCCTTTTGGATGTAAATAAAAGAGCTAAAAGTTCCTTGAAGGCAGGGACTGTGTCTCATTTAAAATTGAGTTCCCAGCATCTAGCACAAAGCAGGTATTCAATAAATGCTTATTGAATGAAGGATCAGATAAAGAGGAGCAGCTGTACTGAGATGTAATACCGGGATGTATTAATCTTCCAAATCAGACCTGACCCTGTCGAACATCAGCAGTGATGATGTTGCTCATGAGCAGATGGTCAGCAGTGTGCAGAGGGCTGCAGTGGACTTGATAAAATTGCCACGTCTCCCTCAGTCTCCCAGTTTCCTTCCCACATCACTCATCTAGGAAATAGTTCAGTCCCAAAAGAGGCACCGGCTGACTCAAAGGATTCTTTAGTTTGCAGAATTTTTTTTAAGCGGGAAGAGGTAGCATTCTGATGCTTCCTGCCTTCTTGGTTATCTGCCATTGTTTTTTTTTTTTTAATTTTATTTACTTTTTGCTGCGCTGGGTCTTCTTTGCTTCTCGAGCTTTTTCCCTAGTTGCAGTGAGAGGGGGTTTTCTCTGGTTGTGGTGTATGGGCTTCTCACTGCTTGGGTTCTCTTGCTGCAGAGCACGGCTCTAGGCACTTGGGCTTTAGTAGTTGCAACATATGTGCTCAGTAGTTGCGGCTCCCAGACTCTGGAGCACAGGCTCACTACTTGAGGCGCAGAGACTTCGTTGCTTCACAGCATGTGGGCTCTTCCTGGACCAGGGATCGAACCAGTGTCTCCTGCATTGGCAGGCAGATTCTTTACCACTGAGCCACCAGGGAAGCCCCTGCCACCAGTTTTCACTTTCCCCAAACCAGCTCTTAGACCGCCAGGAAATAGATGCATGAAAGCAGCAGTCCTTTAGCAGTTTGATGTCATACACATAAATGGCTCTTCGAGTGTGTGACTTGGCATACAGGTCTTCCCAGTCCTCAGCCCTAAGAGTAAACCAGTTGTCTATTTCTTTCATGTCTACTCAGGAATCTCATCACTGCTAAAGAAAAGCACGTAACTGTGGTGGTTATCTCTGTGTCATATTTGATTCCCAGCCTGAGTGAGGTCCATGGTCTTGATCGTCTTTTTGTTCTTCCTGACTCCCTACCCCATTCTTTAGAGAGCCTAGTCAAAATAAGGTCCACACTCTTAAAACAGGCTGACTTTGTGCTTTCTCTGTGTTTCTGTTACTTCCCCTTCCTTCTCTAGCGGCTTTCAGATCTCAAAGAAAGATGTACCCTCCTTTCTACGGCCGACCTCTCCACTTGTATTTTGGGTCCTTTTCCCCTCCCACGTTCTTCTGGCCCTCACTCAACCAACGATCTGCATCCTCATCCCTCCATCCCTCTGGTGTCTTTGATGTTTATTCATTTAACACACATACATTGAATGCCTGCTATCGTCCCATAGAACTGTGGTAGAATGTCATCTGGGTAGTGTAGTGGTGAATTAAACAGAAAAGGTCCCTCACCTTACAGAACTTACAGCCTGATGAGTGAAAGTAACTGTAATTAATGAGTCATAAAACTAAACATAAGCAGTGAAAGGACTGAAGGGAAGCTGTGAGGCCTTGTGGTGAGAAGTGGATGGGTTAGTTTTTATGAGGGGCGGAGGCGGGGAGACCAGGAGGATACATTTGAGGTATTAGAAGCAGCTTGTGCAGAAGCCCTCAAGTGGTCAGAAGTGCTCCTCAGAGAAACTGAAAAACCAGCTGGCCACAAGGGAAAGAGACTCGGGATAAAGCGCAGGATGGACGCAGGGATCATTTTCAGCAGTTTACAGGCCATGTAAAGAAATGCATAGGCCAGCATCCTGGGTCATTAACACCTCTGCTTTTTTCTGTTTCCTTAATGTTTGTAACAGTGCGCTTACCTCTCATCTGTCTCATTCTCTAACTTTGCTTGATACCATAAAACAAGCCTTCATGAAGATATATATGCTGCATCTTTTTTTTTTCTCTAATACTTCTTTCTGGATTATCCTCTACCTCTATAATTTCAAATAGTTTTGTTTTTTTTTTTCTGGAGCAAAATGTTTAATTTTTTTATTTTTTAAGTAAACTTTTCATTTTGTATTGGGGTATAGCCAGGAAGATCCCCTGGAGAAGGGAAGGTCTACCCACTCCAGTATTCTGGCCTGCAGATTCATTCACTTAGATATCATTCTGGAATCTCTGGTCCAATATGCCCAAAACCAAATGCAGTTTTAAAGGCCCAACTTTTTCCTCTCTCCTCCAGTGTGTCAGTGGAATTGTCATCTACCTTCACCTTTAAGTAAGGAGTTCTCTCTCTCTTGAAAGAACAAATAGTCAAACATCAGGGGTTTTTGCAGCATAGTAGTCTAAGGGTTTTGATAAATTTCTATATGTAATGCAGGAAAATAAATAGAACTGGCCCCTGACCTAAGCTTATGAGGTCAGGAGATGCTTTCCAATGGGGTTGATTTCTAAGTAGAGTTTTGTAGGAGGAAGGGCATTCCAGGCAGACTGAACAAATACTAAGGCATGGCACACAGGCTGTCCCAAATACTTCATCATGACTGGAGCCTAGGCTGCAGAGTTAAAAACAGGTAGAGCTGAACCTGCATACGGGGCCAGGATCAAGAGGATCCTTATATGGCATGTTAAGGAGCTGGATTTGATCCTGAAGGCACTAGTGAGCCACCGAAAGATTTAAAACGTGGCGGATGGCATGATCAAGTCAGTTCTTTCAAAAACTCGTTCTAGAAGATCTGAGACTAGAAGAAGGAAAATAAAAGCAGTACTGTACAAGACCAGGAGAAGCTGTTGTAGCAATCCAAACCAACATAATGAGAAAGTCGGATGTGGTGACAAAGTCCATGTGAAGGAAAAGGAACAATCTGTGTTTCTAAGGTGACCACCTCTATATGTGAGAACAAAAGGGGGCTTCCCTGTGAGAGGCACGACGTGTCAGTACCTGTGCGGCAGCCAGTGCAGCAGAGACGGACTGAGAACTCAGCTTGGCGAGAGAGTTTGGAGGCAGATGTATGGTTCCAAGCGTATTTTCAGAAAAACTACTGTATTTGCAACATTTGCTGAAAACTAAGGAAACTGCCAAATCATTTTGAAGAAAATTGGAGATTGAGGTTCAGGTTATGGATTTGGAAGTCGTTGGCATAAGCATATGGGTTGAATCCACGGGAACAGAGGAGTATACGGAAGGCAAGGACAAAGACTAGAAAGCGTGCAGAGGCACCAGTTATTTTAAAGTGCGCACTGCAGGAGAGGAGCCTGGGAAGGATGCCTGTGGAACAGCCCCCAGCCCCTGCCTGGGGAGTCACCAGCTCCCATACCCCCGTCTTTACTGCACTGTTCACCTGCCTACCAGAAGAAAACTATTTTCTGTTTCTAATATAAAAGTTGAGTCGTGACTTATCAGCTCAGAAATCTTAGTTGGTACTCTGTTTGCCTTTAAAGCCCAAATCTCATAAGTTTTAATCTAGCTCTCATCCTTCAACGTTTGAATAGACGTTCTGACCAGTTTTTCCTCATCTCCCAAATCATCCTCCTTGAGTACACTGCCTTGCACACACAAAGCCTCCAGCCTCTGCTTACCCCGGTTTCTCCAACTGTATAGTTTTTGCACCACTCCAGTGATCACAGTTTCAATTTATTCCTTAGGAGTTAGCTAAATGTTTCCTCCTCTGAGAATCCTCCTCTGAAGCCTCCAGTTGCAATTCAGGGCTTCTGTTCCTTTGTATCTGCACATTTCTTTTCTCTTTATTGTAATTTGGATCTTCCTCTGCCTCATTGCTTATCTCCATGCCTTTCCCTGTTAGAGTATAAGATATTAGAACCTGCTTAGCTTTGCATCTCCAGGGTGTGTAGCACACTCCTTGCCCCTAGAGTGGCGTTCTGTTAAGTATTTGGCATAACATCTTACAGAAAAGCCCAAACTTTTTGGCCAACTCAATATTTGTTGTTCCTACCTGGCATAATTAGTATCCAAAACTACAAATCATGAATCAAGATGAAGGCTAGAAGGAGCTTCCCTGAGCTTCCCTAGAAGGTGGCTCAGTGGTAAAGAATCTGCCTGCCAATGTAGCAGACGTGGGTTTGATTCCTGGGTCGGGAAGATCCCCTGGAGAAGGAAATGGCAACCCACTCCAGTATTCTGGCCTGGAAAATCCCATGAACAGAGGGGCCTGGCAGGCTACAGTCCATGGGGTCGCAAAAGAGTCAGACACGACTTAGCGACTAAACAACAACATACTTCTAGAAACTACATCTTCATAAAGGAATATTTGGTTCTTAAGGAGAAGCATAATTGGAAGATTGAGTGCCAAATACAGCTCATAGAACCAATAATAAATTCTAAAATCAAAGAATCAACAGCAAACTTATATGAATATTTAAAATCATAAAATTATGCCCCCCATCCAAACACAACTTTAGCAATAGAGAAAACCTAAAAGAGTTTGTCTAGTTGAGCAGTTTGTAAACTCTTCTCAGTAGAGCCCTGTTCCTCCAGGCTCTGAGGATTCAATCGAAGGAGGCAAGGTTTTCCTGGCCTCCAAACCTCAATTCACCTAGAGAATTTCTAGGTGTTTAAGTGTTTGTATGTGAAGCTTTCAAACAAAATTGTATTGAAACAGAGCTTAGCTGTTAAACTAAGCTGTTAAATCAGTTTGAATACAGAATTATAACCTTCAGGCTACTTCTATAATCTAGGTGACTCTGGGCCTCCATTTCCTCATCTGTAAAATGCAAGGATGGTGCTATGATAGTTCACGCTTTTATTCTGAGTACCTTCTGTGCTTTTTCAAGTAGAAAACAGACCTCAGGAGAAAAGTGGCTTCCTTGGGGCACATAGAGTTAAGAACAGAATCAAGATTATAATGTAACCAACAGCCCTAGTTGTTGGGCTTTTTTTGTCTTTTAAAAAAAATTCCTACAAAGTGAGTATAAAAAGAAATTGCTGTTATTAATTCTTTGGAAAAGGTAGGTATCAGAAGGTATATAAATAGCACATGAAAATAAAGCTATATTGTATCATAAATTTGCCTTATTTAAAGCTGGTGTGCTACTGCAACAAACATTGATCAAATATCTACCTAATTTTACATTCATTCTTCAAGTTTATAGAAATATTTGGGTGAGTTGTTTGCATGGCCTATTTCTCTTTTACACAGTGTTTTTATGAGTTGCTTCTCCTTGGTAAATCATGTAATCAAGGAAGGCACTGAAAATTATTCCATTAATCATTCCTTTCATGTTTATCTCACTGCATCTAAATTTATGAGCATCACTAGAAATCGTGAGGGTTTGGGAAGCAAGAGTCTATGTATTCTGACCCTTTCATTCATCTCCTCTGCTTTGCTCATCTTCCTCTCTTCATCCCCTCCTCTCCATTATCAAGGGTATCCATGAAGAGGAAATTAAGTCCCCAAACAGCTGAGAGGTGTGAGTGGACAGGAGGGAAAGAAGGGCAGTCATGCTTCTTGGCCTTGATGGTTGGGGGTGCTTACAGGCTGATTGTCTCATAGCCTTGGGGCCTTTTTTGTTTAAAGACAAAGTGAAACAAAACAGCTCACAGAGACACCTCATTCTTCCCCCTCCTTCTGCCTCCATGAATAACTACCCATATGGCGCGCTGCTGCTGAGACCAAGGAATGAGTGAGTAAAGGTGTTTAGAAGTGAAGTTTTGGTCCTAATTAAATAAGTGTCCTTTTACAAATCAGTGTTAAAACTTTGTAATGTGGATCCCTTCTAATTTGTGGTTCATGGAATTTGAACCCAGGTTAAAACAACCTTTGCATCATGAGAAAGGACCTGGACGTGCCCACTATACTAATGCAATAATACAGTAGGAAACTTAACCTGCTTAAGACAAATTTCTGAGGACATCTCAGCACCCATTTCATATGAAAAGTCTATTAAAAACAGATTTGCTAAGACCTGCATGTGGCCATATGTTGTTGTTTGTTTGTCAGGGTCACAGTACGCAAGGAAAAGTAACTGACTCAACAGTAATGGATAATTCAATCTGACTTCTCTTCCCTCAACCTCTGGAGTAGACTCAAATTCTGATTAGAGCCATGATTTGGGTTTGTTTTTTTTTTAATCCACTGGTTTTACAACATTTCATGTACACAGTTGGCCTTCCTTACCCACAGGTTCTGCATCTAGAGAGTCAACCAGGCATGGTTCACAATTACATGGGAAAAAATTCCAGAAAGTTCCATAAAAGCAAAATGAATTTACCACGCTGGCACCCATTTATTTAGCATTTACATTTTTTTTACAACTATTTACATAGCATTTATATCATATTAGTTATCTATATGGCGAAGGCAATGGCAACCCCCTCCAGTACTATTGCCTGGAAAATCCCATGGACAGAGGAGCCTGGTGGGCTGCAGTCCATGGGGTCGCTAAGAGTCAGACACGACTGAGCGACTTCACTTTCACTTTTCACCTTCATGCATTGGAGAAGGAAATGGCAACCCACTCCAGTGTTCTTGCCTGGAGAATCCCAGAGGCGGGGGAGCCTGGTGGGCTGCCGTCTATGGGGTCGTACAGAGTCGGACACGACTGAAGCGACTTAGCAGCACCAGCAGCGACAGGTATTTATAAGTAATCTAGAGATGAGTTTAAGTATACAGGAGGTTGTTAGGTTATATGCATACTACACCATTATATAAGGCACTTTTAGGATCTGTAGATTTTGGTATTTGGGGGGTGGAGTGTCCTGAAACCAATCCCCCTCAGATACTAAGGGACGATTGTATATGTGTACATTTATTTAAGATGTTACTCTTACATTGGGCAAAGAGATAGAAGTAATAATTAGACCATGTAAAAGAAGCATCTTACCATGAATTTGATTGCACTGTTTGGAATTTATTCCATAAGCCTGAGAAAAAACTGAAAAAAATTAGGTTATAATTGATGCTTTCTGAGAGGTTTTGATAGTTTTCTTCTTGATGAGTTGGCTTAAGGGCAGGTAGACTATTCTGCAGTCTGCATTTGTCCTTGAATTTAAATTTTCTGTGTACTTGTACCTTTTTTCCCAAACACATTTTAACTGAGTCAGATGATCTTCAGATAGTTGAGAAAAATAAAAGATTGGTTCTTTTGATGTTCTTTAAAACACGACAACATCCACCTCTCACCACCAAGTCTCCTTGTCCTTTAACTCTTGTTTTTATTACATGCTTGATTTAAAGCTATATAGCCAGCAATAATATCACATAATTATGGTCCAGAAAAGTACAAAATCCTCTTGAAATCTTTATGATAAGAAAAGGAATACTTGTTTAAAGGTGCCCAGTGCCAAATCTGGCTGAAATCTGATTGTGAAGGAGGAAATCTAAAAAGGCAAAGCAAGTTTCAGTAGAGATAAGCCTGGGAAAGCAGTAGTTACTCAAAGAAGTTAAGACTGAAACAGAAAGTTTTACTCCTTTCCTTTCACTTCATTTTGTTTTTTTTTTTTTTGTTTTCTGGACTTTTAAGAATTTCATTAGATAGTTATGGTATATCTCTTTCATTCATATGTAATTCAAAGCTTTAACACAGTAACATGTATATTTTCTACGTGAAGTTTAAGTAGATCATTTCCATAACACGTAATTATCTCTAAATAAAATTTCCAAGTCTGTTTTATGGCAACATTGATTTCTAAAATACTGTCTCATATCAAACACCATTGTTCCAAAGTATACTTTGATTTGGAATGGGGCTTTCCTGGTGGCTCAGGTGGTAAAGAATCTGCCTGCAGTGCAGGAGGCCCGGGTTCAATCCCTAGATCGGGAAGGTCCCCTGAAGAAGTTAATGGCTACCCATTCTATTCTTGCCTGGAGAATTCCATGGACAGAGGAGCCTGACAGGCTACAGTTAATGGGGTCACAAAGAGTCGGATACGACTGAGCAACCAAGCACAGACAAGCATAGAGGAACCCTCTAACTCTCAGTGTGCTTATTTGATTTCCTCGTGGAGGTGCCATTAATAAAACAGACTGAGCAAAGTTTGTAGAAGATTTAAAGAGCTTGCAGATTCAGAATTTTACACATAGTTCAGTGTGTGGCTTCATGAAAATATAGAGTGTAGTGGGAAGATTACAAAGGAAAGATGCAATGGTGAAAGCTAAACGCATAACTTGAGTTATATAACACAGCATTACTGGCTTAATTTAGGCTGATTCACAACTGACTCTTTTTGACACAAACCTAAAAGCTCACTTCATTTACAAAGAGTGCTTAACCAATCTGAAGAGCTGTTTCCTTTGGTTTTCTATGGGAGTGAATACATTATGCTGATAGACACTTGTGTTCTGAACAGGCCTACTCTCTACTCATTCAGCCAGTTGGTGGGTTTTCAGCATGTGAATATTGCCAGTGTTGTCTTCTGTGATTTGTGACTTACTCTTTGTTTTTCTTTCACAGCAGTCATTCAAGTCCCAGGATTTCAGACTGAGCTCAGAGTCTATGGCACAGTAAGCAGCTTTTCCTCCTAAATAATTTGCAGTGATAAATAGTCGGTGTTTCTTTTAAGGACAGTTTCTCCTTTTCTCTCTTCATAGCACCACTCTACAAAAGTTACGAAACACCCGTTTCAAGGCATTACTGTGTAAAGGCCTGTATAAATTTATATAAATTTACTTTTATATATATATATATATATATCCTTGTACATTTCTTACAAACGCCTTAAGTATTTGAGCAGTTTTTAAAGTGTTTATTTTAAAAAATCTCTAGGAAGTTTTTGTATTCTTTTTGGTACTTGCTATTAATACATTACTTAATACACAAATCGAAAATCTCTTTTACCTCAAAAAAATATTGAAAACCTTTACAAAGTACGTCTCAGTTTTTATCATTGCAGAGCATATTGTACCTAATTTGAGGCCGAAACTTCATATTCATACATCACCAGCAAACTATCACCTGAATGTAACAACCTTGAACAGCTCGGGTATCTGCCGTGCCCTCCCATCCCACGTCACCATTCCCACATCTGGGTACATGCTTCCACACACATACACACAGGGAATCCATACCAAGTGTCCTTCAGGAAAACATTTATTCAGGTTAACCCTGCTAAACCCACTCCAGTATTCTTGCCTGGGAAATCCCATGAACAGAGGAGCCTGGTGGGCTGTAGTCCATGGGGTCGCACAGAGTCAGACGTGACTGCAGCGACTTGGTCCTCCTGCATTGGCAGGCCGGTTCTTTACCACTAGCACCACCAGGGAAGCCCATCTAGGACTACGTATCGTTGTATATCATATATGAAGCCCATGTTGCTTCAGAGCACGGTCACTCATCATCACATTTGAGTCTCCGCATTTCCCTGCAGACCATTGCTCTTGCCCCTCCTCTGCATGTGGAGAAACATGACCTGAGAGGTAGGAAGAAGCAGACCCCGTCCCAGCACACAGATCCTCTGCTTCCTAATCTGCGTTCTTCCCATACTTTCACTCTGTCACATGACAAACACATGTTCCGGGTCCTTCCGCTTTTTGTCTTTTATTTTATCTGCAAGGTATGTTTTCAGTAGCAATCTCTGAATAATTGAAAGTTTACATAATAGTTGATGAGATAATAACTGACTCTGAGGAGTGTATACTCAATGACAGATCACACATATGAAAAAATATGCTGGATCAGTACAGACAAAAACTCCGTTTCAACAACCAGAAGTGATCATATTTGAATACATTATGGGAACAGTGCTGTCTTTGAACATGTTTTATAAAATACTTTAGAACTTTTACCTAAGATGTGAATGAAAGATTCTGTCCTCCGTCTGACCACTTTGGATACATATCTTCAGATGATGCGAAGATGCCACATAATGCTCTCCAGATGAAAATTCAAAAAAGCCTCAAAAAGCATCCCAGCATGTCAGGGTAGCTAGGCTTCTCTTTTTGAACCCAGAGTACTTAACAAGCTTCTGAAAATAAATCTTCATGAGAAGTTCAGTTATGTCTCAATGCTCAGGTTCATCTAAGGCCTTTGGGCTTTCCCTATACTCATAATTTCTTAGAATTAAGGATGAATTTACATTTCTCATGATTTCAAAACTGTAGGCGACTTGAAGATGGAAATGCTATAGCGCAGTATGTAACAAAGTCATTTCTTTATTTCTCTAATTTACTTAAATGAGTCCATTGTGCCCAAGTAAATGGGTAGAAGCTATTTTTTTTTCTAATTTTATTTTATTTTTAAACTTTACATAATTGTATTAGTTTTGCCAAATATCAAAATGAATCCGCCACAGGTATACATGTGTTCCCCATCCTGAACCCTCCTCCCTCCTACCTCCCCATACCATCCCATTTTTTTTTGTTGTTTCTTTGCAGTGTTGCCATTCAGTTCCTAACGTGTTTATTAGCTGATTGACCAGGCTATGTAAATGAGCCACATACGACTGCCTCTCACCACTTTCTACTTGAATTTCTTGTCTCATTCATACTTTGAATTTTTTTTTAAAGAAATGTCAGTCACTTCTGTGCAAACAATCTTTTCACATTTTAGTTAAAGCTACACTCTTGATACTAACAAGAAATTGTATAGGTTAATTTTAAGCCTTTTTCTTGAAAGTCTTAAACTTTTACCTTTTGTATCTCATGCGTCTATGATGTGTTTATCTGCTGCCCAAGTCAGAGTTTTTTATGAAGCTTCTACAAATATGTTTTAATCCTTAAATAATATTAGTGTTCCCTAGTTGCTAATGTATCTTATATTGAGTTTGGGGGTTTATTTTGAAACATAGACTACTTTACTTCATTAACAGCTTTGATCAGAGAGAATTTAATTCAGATGATCAGTAATATTAAAGGCCTTTATTTGTCAACACTCATATGTGAACTGAATGAATAAATGAAATCTCTTCTTAATATAACGTAGTCATAAGTGTTAACTCTGATTATCCAATCTCTCCTCCACTATATATTTTTCCATCTTTATGATCACCCCATTCCAAACTCCTTCAATTTCTTCTTCTTTTCATGAGAAGAAATTAATTCTTACCAAGTGTCAACCATTCTTGAATAAACATTCTCCAGGTTACTACAAGCTATTGGCTAATTTGAAAAATTTTTTGAAGTTAAATTTTAAAAAACCATTTTTTCCAGTTTTCCCATAGCTTATTTGAAGGAGAAATTTTTCAGAAGTCCTTCCACCACTGTTTTTGCTGATGTAACTCAGATGTTGAGTAGACTTACTAGTAAAGCTATCAGGGCCTGGAGTAGAAGATTTTTAACTACAAGTTCAATGAGTCTAATGCAAGTACGGCCATTAAGGTTATATATTTCTTATATTGTTGTTGTTTAGTTGCTAAGTCACGTCCAACTCTTTGCGAATGCATGGACTGCAACACTCCAGGCTTCCCTGTCCTTCCCTGTCTCCTAGAGTTTGTTCACACTCATGTCCTTTGAGTCAGTGATGCTATCCAACCATCTCATCTTCTGTTGCCCTCTTCTCCTGCCCTCAGTCTTTCCCAGCATCAATATCTTTTCCAGTGAGTAGGCTCTTCACATCAAGTGGTCAAGGTATTGGAGCTTCAGCTACAACACCAATCCTTCCAATGAATATTCAGGGTTGATATCCCTTAGGATTGACTGGTTTGATCTCCTTGCAGTCCAAGGGACTCTCAAGAGTTGCAGCACCACAATTCAAATGCATCAGTTCTATGGTGCTCATCCTTCCATATGGTCCAACTCAACTCTTACATCCATACATGACTACTGGAAAAACCATAGCTTTGACTGTATGGACCTTTATCAGCAAAGTGATATCTCTGCTTTTTAATACACTGTCTAGGTTTGTCATAGCTTTTCTTCTAAGAAGCAAACATCTTTTAATTTCATGACTGCAGTCACCATCCACAGTGATTTTGGAGCCCAAAAAGATAAAATCTGTCACTGCTTCCACTTTTTCCCTTTCTATTTGCCATGAAGTGATGGGACTGGATGCCATCATCTTAGTTTTTTGCATGCTGAGTTTTAAGCCAGTTTTTTCACTCTCCTCTTTCACCCTCATCAAGAGACTCTTTAGTTCCTCTTCACTTTCTGCCATTAGAGTGATACCATCTGCATGTCTTCTCCCAGCAATCTTGATTCCAGTTTGTGATTCATCCAGCCTGGCAATTCACATGATGTACTCTGCATACAAAGTAAATAAGCAGGGTAACAATATACAGCCTTGACGTACTCCTTTCCCAATTTTGAACCAGTCCGTTGTTCCATGTCCAGTTCTAACTGTTGCTTCTTGACCTGCATACAGGTTTCTCAGGAGACAAGGTGGTCTAGTATTTCCATGTCTTTAAGATTTTCCAAAATTTGTTGTGATCCACACAGTCAGAGGCTTTAGTGTAGTCAGTGAAGCAAAAGTAGATGTTTTTCTGAAATTCCCTTGCTTTCTCTATAATCCAACGAATGTTGGCAATTTGATCTCTGGTTCCTCTGCCTTTTCTTTTCTTCTTATATAGGCATTCATAATCTGTGTCTTACACAGAATTTTTCCATTTCATGCAAGTGGTTGAATTTATTGACATAAAGTATTCATAATATCCCCTTATTATCTTTTTAATATGAATAGAATCTGTAATAATGTTGCCTCTTTAATTCCTGGTGTTGATAATTTACTTCTTTACCCTGGTTTCCCCGGTCGGCCTGGCAAATGATTTATGAATTTTTTTGAAAATAACAAGCTTTTTTCCATTGATTTCTCTTTATTGTTTATCTATTTTCTGTTTCACTGATTTCCACTCTGATCTTTATTTCTGATAATTTTTTTTTGTTTTTTTTTTTTGTTTTTTGTTTTGTTTTGTTATGTTTTACCATTGAAACTGTTTTAATGTTGTTGCAACTCCAAAATGCAACAATCATCAGCTTGTAAAGACCCAAATTTCAAAAATTCATTTTAATTACTCCTTCATACCTATTTTACAAAATAAAGGCAGAAGACATTTTAAATCCTCCTTGTCCTACTTGTGCTATCTATGTTCCTAATTTGTTTTCTATCACTACAGTGTATGTTGCAATTCCCATCAAATGCTATATAAGAAAAAATAAAATAAAATATTAACCTCTGCTTCAATGTACAGTTTCCAGAATCTGTCAGAACTGGGGAACTGGGCAACAAGGCGTTCATAAGTCTTCCGTGCTTTGTCTATAGGTTGATTCTGTGCCTCTCGAATGAGAATGCTCCAAGCGTCAAGGTCATAAGGATTCTCTTCTAATTTCTTTTCGGCTTTCTTCACCTTCTCTGGGACATACTCAGCTGCCTGCTCCATGGCTCCGTCTCCTGACATGGCCTCAGCCGATTAGAATTACGAACTGGCCCGCGATGCCAAGCTAGAAAAGAAAAATTAAACTAAAAACCACCCCAAACCAGTAAAGTTGCCCCCTGCCCTGCGGAGCCAGACGGCCAACACGAATCTATTTCTGATCATTTTAAGTTGTACTTTTTAGCTAGATTCGTTAGGTGGGACTTGAACAATGTTTAGTCTTGGACTGTTTATTCCTCACCACTGATAAAAATCCCTTTTAGATATTCTACCTAATGCTTTCTGAGTTGTGAGGTTTTCCGTCCTGGCTGATGGAAGTAAGTACTGTCCCTGGCCTCAGGACATGTCCTCAGATGTGTACGTTCACCTGTACTCTGCTGAATATTCGTACGGGACCCTTGCAAGTCTTCACGTTCTCCCACTCTCTCCTCTCTGGCGGTCTGTGAACTATAGCCTTCCTGGTCTCCTCAGACTCCTAGCCCTCGTTCAGGGAGTCCACCACATTCCACACCATTTTCATCTCCCTGTGCTATAGCCTGTAAACTCTCAAGGCAGTAAGCTAGGCGATCATAGGGCTGATCTCATTTATTTTCCATTTCTTTGTTATCACTTTCTTTTGTTGCCTGTGGTTCAATGTCTTGAAAATGGTTTCATATGTTTTATCCAATATTTGTGGTTGTTTTAGGTGAGCAGTTTACTTGGTCCATGTTACTCTATCTTGGAGGCAAGCAGAAGTCCAAATGTTGTATTTTTCAGGGCAGCTTTCTGTTAGATTGTATGTACATTATAAGGAAAAAAAGGTGGAAAGGATCACTCAGTCTGATTTTTCTGCAGTGGTTAGGAAAAGCCAAAGATGTAAGAGCATTTAAGTCTTAAAAACCATGTAGAGACAAGGTGAACAAAAAAGAAAAGGACCTAGAAATCAGAAGAGGGGCAGGAGCTAAGGCACAATTGCATGGAGGTGCCTGGAATACCCGGAAGCCAGCAGGGCACCCTATGACTGGAACCAAGTGGGGTAGGGAAATGCACAGAGCAACAATACTAAAAAAAATGTTTTAAACAGTTTTTAAAATAATATTTAAAAAACAGAAAAACAACTGCTAGCAAGATACAGTGCAGGTCCACCGTGTTTCACAAAAATGTATGTGTCATATTTCTTTTGAATCTCTGGACCACAGCCCCACTTCTTCCAGGGCTTCCCTCCCCTGGTACTGGGATAGTGGTTGCCTCCCTGAGATGAGTCATCCACTCTCCACTTTACCGAGTCCTGTTGTGTCATTCCTGGGCTGCTTCCCTCGTTCTCCTTATCACCCTGGCATCACAGACATTTGAGTTTTTTCTGTGACGCTAGCGTGTGGGTTCCCTGAAGATAGTGAGCTATCAGTGCTTTTTGGGTCAGAGCTCGACCTTTCCTTTCTGTCTCCTCGTTTTCCTACTTTCTAAATGTGCTCTATTTGTTCTTTCATCTTTGTGACTTCTCATCTTTTCCTTCTCAGTCTTCTGACTTCACTTCATTTACATATGTGTGTGCTCAGTCATGTCTGACTCTTTGTGACCCCAAGGATCGTAGCCCACCAGGTTCATCTGTCCATGGAATTTTCCAGCCAAGAGTACTGGACTGGTCACTATGCCCTCCTCCAAGGGGTCTTCCTGACCCAGGGAACAAACCCACATCCTCCTGCATTGGCAGGCGGATTCTTTACCACTGTGCCTGCTGAGAAGCCCTTTACTTACACGTCTCCCTATAGACTTCTCTAGCTGCTGTAACAATACCAGAGACTTGGTGGCTTAAACAATGTAAATGTATTTTCTCATAGTTCTGAAGGCTGGGAATTCAAGATCAAGGTTCCAACAGGGCTGAGTGCTGGTGAGTCCTCTCTTCCTGGCTTGCAGGCGGCCACCTCCTTGCCATGTCCTCACATGGCCTTTCCTGTCTGTGTGTGTGTATGGAGAGAAAGAGCTCTCTGGTGTCTCTTCCTCTTTTTATGAGGACACCATCCTGTGGCTTAGGGCCTCACCCTTATGACCTCATATAACTTTAATTACTTCTTTAAAGGCCCGACCTCCTTTGTAAGATGTATTAACTTTGGGGGTTTCAACCTGTGAAAGACACAATTCAGTCCACAGCAGTCACTGTTCAGTCCTCTTTATTGCTTCATTTTTAAATTCTCATACTGTTTTTTGGGCTCTGTCATGATGTCTTCCCTGATAGCTCAGTTGGTAAAGAATCTGTCTGCAATGCATCTGGTTTGATCCCTGGGTTGGGAAGATCCACTAGAGAAGGGATAGGCTACCCACGCCAGTATTCTTGCAGTTCCCTTGTGGCACAGCTGGTAAAGAATCCACCTGCAATGCAGGAGACCTGGGTTCGATCCCTGGGTTGGGAATATCCCCTGGAGAAGGGAAAGGCTGCCCACTCTGATATTCTGGCCTGGAGAATTCCACGGACTACATCCCATGGGATTGCAAAGAGTCAGACACGACTGAGTGACTTTCATCTTCACTTTCTTTCACGATGTCTACCACCATTCCTGGACATCATAGAGAGGAGACACTGCCTTCCATTCTTTGAATTTCCCTTTTTTCATGATTTCTGTATTTTCTTTTCTCTAACATAATTTGCATTACTATATATACATCCATAAAATGTTTGTCTTCTATGTTACTGTTAATAGGAAACCATTTGAAACACTGCATTCCCATCTCACAGGCTGGGATATCACTGTTTTCTTTACGTAAACTTCTTCATCCCTTCTTTGTCACTAAGGGATCTCCTGCACTTTTACACACACACACACACACACACACACACACACAATTTGATAAATTTTCTGGTTTTTCCAAGGGAGCTAATATTTTTCTGGGATAAGTAGGTTTTATGTTATTCTTGTCCCTTCATACAGTAGAAAAAGGAGCCCAACCAGCTAAGGTTTGTAATCTCTACATTATTCTCAGCAACTCCCTGCTTCCCAGACACATATATAATCACTCATGTAGTCTGTTGAATATTTTTCTCTCAGATCCTCCCATTTATCTCCCCTTTTTATTCCCATTGCCACTTCGCTGAATCAGAGCCCCATTTGAGCTGTTGCAGAAGCTTTCTCACTAGCTTCTTGTCTCCACTCTTCCCCTCCTGCAGTTCTGAGCGGGGCAGAGAACAGAGCCAGGAGGACCGAGGACATGTCATGGACACAAAGGGGAAGAAGATGGAGCAAACCAGCCGGAAAGTCACCCTCATTGAGGTGAGAGGAAACCAGGAGAGAGTCACGTCACGGAGTCCACGGGAAGGTTTAGGAAAAACCAGGAGAGAGTCATGTCACGGAGTCCACAGGAAGGTTTAGGAAAAGCATAGTCAACAAGGCCACATGTCAAAGAGAGCAAAAGCAAATAGGGACTGAAAAATGCCTTTGGGTTTGGCAGCCAAGAGGCTGTGGCCTGGGAGAGGAAGGTTTTGAATGAGAATCCTGGAACGTGAGTCAGATTGTCTCCAGCCCACGGGGAGAAGACCTGTCAGAAGAGGCCACTTCTCCCAAACATTGGACTTGAAAGAAAAGGCTGAGCAGTAGGTAGTAGAAAACACAGGATATAAAGAAAATCTTTATATCGGAGGGAATTACAAGAATATTTATAAGCCAAGAGCCCCTTGAGAAGAGCCGGTCAATGTACAGTATAAGGGGAATAACTAAAGAGGAGAATTTGAGACAAATTCAAGTTCAGGACTACTTTTTCCACTGAGAGAGGTGAGTGGGACATGATGATGTTTTCTGGTGAGAGATGAAGAAGGACAGGAAAGGACTTTCTAAAGAAGGTGACCTCTGTTTTCTCTATTAGCAGAAGAGAAGTTTGGCTATTAAAAGTGAAATGTTAAGCTCTATCACATTATTCTCATCATACAGAAAGCTTATAAGTCAATAATTGTAGGATCATGAGTGTTAAGGAATGACTTTTATTATTGATATCAGAATTAGAAAACATATTTTGAAACAGGTTTTTAGATCTAAATAACAGAACCTTTAAAATCATTTATGTCAAAGAGAAAAAAATGTGTAAGCAGAAGCTGTAAAGAAGATCCCAGTGACCTGGGATCAGGAAGAATTTCACAAAATATATGACAAAGGGTTAATACCCTCAGCATATAAAAAGCTGTAAAAAATCAAGAGGGAAAAGATTATCAATAGGAGAACTGACCCATAGGATACATAGAACATTCTTAAAGGGATATATATATATATATATCAGTGAAAATCTGAAATATGTCCAATTCCAGTGATCAAAGTAATAGAAATTAAATCAGTAAATGAGATGGTATTTTTCCTTCATGAAATGGCAGCAAGCTTCAGACTTACACAGCCTTGTGTTGATGAGAGTGTGGGGAAGTGGGTTTTCTCATATACTGCTGGTAATAATATTAAAATAATCCTTTGTAGGGTATAGCTTTTTCTTAAGTTTTCAAATTGTTCATATGTTTTGACCTGACAGTTCTATCTCCAAGAATTTACTGTAGGAAAGTATTTAAGTGTATATGTAGAGATTTAATTAAAAGGCTACTCCTTCAAGTTTTCAAAATGGAAGGGAAAAAATCAATTTCTATGAATAAAGGATTGATTATGAAATAGAATACCATGTGACTATTACAATAGTAAAAATATTATAGAAGTATTTTCATAGACATAGAAAGATTGATGATAAATTTGTAAGTTAAAAATGAAAGGTGATAAATTTGTAAGTTAAAAATGATTATAAAATAATTTTTATATAACATACATAAAATATGGAACAATATACATCAACAAATGTGAGCGGTTATCTCTAAATGATGGAACTGTAGTGATTTTTTATCCTTCATTTTACAGTGTGTATTTTCTGATTTTTCTACTCAGCATATTTTGTTATATATACTACTTGATCATTTCTTTTAAAACAAGAATAATTTCAGAAATTTTCTAATACAGCCCTTTCTTTCTACATATAAAGAAATTAAGGTCTCAGACCCAGAGTTTAAAAGTGCTTAAACTAGGACTCGATCTTCTGGCTCTGAGTTCAGAGTTATTTCTGCTACACAATGCTTTGCCTTTTAACTCTGATTAAATGGTAATATTGGGTTGGCCAAAGAGTCTGTTTGGGTTTAACCCAGTACTTTAAGGCAGGGGCTATAATATGCTCACATTTTCTCCCCCCAGTAATTCTCCTGGTGTCTAGCCACACAGCAAACCTTTGGGGAATACTCACTGGATTGAGTTTCTTGTGGAATAAGGCGCAGTATTTTTATGAATCTTATTTTTCATACCATACACACAAACACTGACCTGGTTTCCTATTCATTTTTAAAACCCTGCTATGAAATCTTCCTTTCTCTTTTCATATGATTTGCCTTTAAAAGGCCCTCACTTTGTTGCTCTCCCTTTGTTACATTATGGGGTTCCTTAATGAGGAGATGCGCAGAGAAAGCCCGGGTTCGCATTCATTCCAGTGTCTTGGTGAGATGGCATCTAACCCCTTGGCAGCAGGCCTCCGCCGTCTCCCAGGCGCTCAGTCCCTGTGCCGTCAGCAGCCAGCATCATGCTGCTGAGGCCCCCTTGCTGGTGCCCTGTTATTTGTCCAGGGTGTGCACCTGACTCTCTCTTCTCTTTTTCCTTTTATTTTGTCCCCTTGCTCCCTTTCATAGACAGTCTTTGATATTCTGTATTCAGTGTTCCTTCCTCTTCTTAATCTGAGTCATTTCACATAAATGTGCTGTCTTCACTGCCTACTTTAGCTTATTCTAGTTCAGTTTCTCCTCAGGTTCCATCTCCTGAGGGTCTTCCTGGCTCATCTGTTTATAATTTCTCACCGTTCAGTCTTGCCCCATCTTATGCAGCATCCAGCTCACTCATTTCCAGCTGTTCTCCTCTCCACTTCCCTTTTCTGTTTTTCTTCCTCGTTTTTGTCCTGCCAGTATCATAAACTCCTCCTCTCACTCTGTTTTGCCTTGTTAGATCCTCTGAGATTCTTTACCTCTCCCACTGTTTCTTACAGATGTTTATAGGCTCCCTGGGTGATTTGAGCCTCTTTCCCCTTGTTATCAGACCCTAATCTGAGGCAAACCTTACATACTGTACCTGTATACCCACCAGGACAGAATGATGCCCTTTTTCGCCCCTGGTGAGACTGTACCTTGGCACACCATACCTGCACCATTTTAAACTCTACCTCAGTTGCGTTTGTTAGCATGTTCACTGGAAACATTTCAGGGCTTCTATACATAGTGCTAATTTAGCAAATTTAAAATCGGGAAACAAGGACTGACAAAGGATTTTTCCCCCTCGTGTACATGTTTTTCATTTATTTAAGATTGGGCCATAAACTGTAATGGAAAAGAATATGAAAAAGAATATATATATATATATATATGTATGTGTGTGTGTGTGTGTGTGTATAACTGAATCACTTTACTGTATAGCAGAAATTAACACAACATAGTAAATCAACTATGTTTCAATAAAATAAAAAAAATAAAAATAAAAGATTGGGCCTGACCTTAAAGGCACAGATGTTCCCTAACCCTTCTGGTTAGGGTTCGGCAATGGTTATTAGTGCATCCTTCTTTCCAACGTAATGCTCTAGCCTCTGCTTTTCTCAGGAGTGATCAGTGGAATTGACCGCACCTAAGCAGTTGGCCATTATCCTTAGATTGAAGTTTGTTTCGTGAGAGCAACCAAATGTCAAGCCGTTTCTGCTTCAGTTCAGTTCAGTTCAGTCACTCAGTCATGTCTGACTCTTTGCGACCCCATGAACCACAGCACGCCAGGCCTCCCTGTCCATCACCAACTCCCATAGTTCACTCAGACTCACGTCCATCGAGTCAGTGATGCCATCCATCCATCTCATCCTCTGTCGTCCCCTTCTCCTCCTCCCCAGAATACCTCCCAGCATCAGGGTCTTTTCCAATGAGTCAACTCTTCGCATGAGGTGGCCAAAGTACTGGAGTTTCGGCTTTAGTATCATTCCTTCCTTCCAAAGAAATCCCAGGGCTGATCTCCTTCAGAATGGACTGGTTGGATCTCCTTGCAGTCCAAGGGACTCTCAAGAGTCTTCTCCAACACCACAGTTCAAAAGCATCAATTCTTCGGTGCTCAGCTTTCTTCACAGTCCAACTCTCACCGTTTCTGCTTAGAGGGAAGACAAAACAATTTTGTGTATGTCCAGATACTCATCACTGATACATGAACAACTGCATTAAAAAAATTCAGGTTCAGTCCCTTGTTTATCAACCTGTAATCGTGGTATACTTACCACATGGCCTCTAAAGAAACAACTTCTTGTTTCATCTGCCTGTTGGTTCTTGATTTTTATTAATAGTATAATTTGTTTTAGTTCAAAGCTGCATCTAGATATATAGTTAACCATCACTCTCTTGCTCAATCAAAAATGACACATGCCATTTTGGGGATTTATTGGAAAAACTATCATAGTTAACCCACTTCTAAAAGTAGACATCGTCATAAACTAAATGAAAGAGTGCTGTTTAATAAAATGGCCTATATGCTTTCCAGTCACTAACCCTGAAGCAGCATCCAGGACAGTTTTTTTCCAGTGAATGAAGAATTTCATCAACTCCGATTGCCTGCACTTAATTTTAGAAGTTACCCAGGGTTTGCGATGCTTATTGTATATATTTGAGAAATGTATTTCTTTCTTGCTGAAATTCACTGATCAGTGCTGCAGCAGGCCTTAAGCAACTGCTGGTGATACTGAAAGACTTTCACAGTTTGTTCAAGAGGCAAGCTAGACTTTAATTCTAAAAGTTAGACTGGGAGTATGTTCAAGAAGACAAGTCCGTGTTTTGGCCCTCTGGTTGTGTGTGCACGTGTACGTGTGCGGCACGCTGTTTTATCACCTGTGCTGTTGCCTGGGCATGCCAAGGTGATTGTGAGCAGAAGACGTTAAGCTCACTTAGTACATTGTGTGTCATTTTCTCCTAGTAAAGAGCTGAAGAATGAAGAGGGAAAGAACCAAATATACAGAAAGGAAATGACAAATTAAACCAAATGGAATTTCTCTTCAGAGTTCAGAAATTTCAGATGGCCAGGAAGAAAGGATCTACTACGTTTTAGCCTTATGAAAGAATCTAGAAAAATCAGAAGCAAGGTATGGGTGGAAAATAAATGTGGCCCTTTAAGCTGGTTATAAACCATCGGGTTTGTTGTTGATCAAAATAATGGCACTTGTGCTTATTAGTAATTGCATCAAAATTACATTACCACTGTTGGAAAATCAATAAAGAAAAATTATAATTGCTACTCAGCAAGTACGAAGAAAAAGCGTTGGTATTGCTAGAATGTCTGTTAAGTAATCATTTAATATTATTATATCTGTAGTGTGGTTATATGTGTGATGTTATGCTCAGAATTGAAATATATGCTATTGAAACTTAACTTTATTTAAAATAAAGATAAGCAGCTTCAGGATTTTGTGTATTCAAAATGTTCCAAATAAGAAAGGCATTAAAAGGTAACAAATGTGTTTGTTTTGATGAATTGTATGTATAACTTGATACACATAAACTAGAAGTGACTTTTGGCTAGACTGGCAACAGTTTTCCAAATATATTTTTTACTTTAAAAAAAAAGGCATTTCATGTTGAAGCATGTAAGTGATTTGTAGACTTAAATTGTTTTAATATTTATTTTAGTCTTAACACTTGTTTTTAAATTTTTACATTGGATTATTTATTCCTTTCGTTCCAGAGTAACAGTGTCATATTTGACTATGTATTTTGAAGTGTGAGGTTATAAAATAGGAAATTCCATCTCTTTGTGTTTTACTTGGCTCTTCTTTTTCAACTGTGTGACTGTAAGTCTGTCAATAAATATATAACCTCAAGAAGGTCAAGACTAATATAAAATTAGAAAACTTATTTACCAAATTGGACAACTGATTCCATTAAAATAAGAAGTGAGAAAAACAGTGTTGGGCACTGAGGTGTAAATTTTGCCCAGATGTATACCCAATGTGAAGAATCTTCTAGTAAAAATATATTTGACTCTTCCCCTGCACATATTGTAGGAGTATGAAAATTGGTAAACGTGCCCCCGCTGTGTAGAACTTTGGGCAGGGGGTTCACTGGTGAAGTGATGAGTGGCGGTGATAACTGCTCGGGCCCTCGGCGATAAGCACAGAAGTGTGTTCTGATAGCACCAAGCTCCCCTGTTCTGGATGTGTGTATCTCTGCTCCAGGTACAGCTGGACGCAGGCAGCCTGAGTCACCCTTGCAGCAGCCTGTTTTTTCTGTCTTGTGAATGTACTTGATAATTAAAAACATGTGGCTCTGTGGAGTTTTAGCTCATAGTTTTGAGATATGTGTTGGTTTTCTGATTTGGGCTTTAATTAAAAGAATTTCAACAAGTTGCAAAAAGATTCTAAATCAAGATGATAATAAAATAATATGTCAGAGGACCTAACATTTGCTGAGATCCCAACATTCATATGAAAACTAAAGGATTATTTTTATATTGCAATGTCTGAAGACAAACTAACAATTATGACAAACACCAGGAAAAGTTGTTTCTGCTCAAAGCCCATTTCTTTTCTTTTCTGTCCTATTGACAAAACTTGGGTTATCCATGAATACATAACAAAAAGTCTTCACCACCCTTGCCAACGTGAGAGAGAGTAGGGTGGGGGAGATAATAAAAGTGCCCTCCAAGTAATAAGTCCAGATTATAACTAAGCAGAAAAATCAGACAAAGGAATCCATTTGAAGGGCTTCCCTGGTGGCTCAGTGGTAAAAAGTCCACCTGCCAATGCTGGAGACATGGGTTTGATCCCTGATCTGGGAAGATCCCACATGCCACAGCGCAACTAAGCCCATACACCACAACTATTGAGCTTGCTCTCCAGAGCCTGGGGGCCACAGCTACTGAAGCCCACATGCTTTAGAGCCCATGCTCTGCAACAAGAGAAGCCACCGCAGTGAGAAGCCCTTACACTGCAGCTAGAGAGTAGCCCTGCTCACCACAGCCCGAGAAGAGCCCACACAGCAATGAAAACCCAGCGCAACCAAAAATAAAAAACATTTATTAAAAAAGAATCGATTTGAAGATTTATAATACTACATATTTACTTAGTAATAAATTAGTTTTATTTTTATTCTAAAATTACTAAATTTTATCCCATTTTATAGTCTCTTTTCTCCAAATAAGTAACAATTTGACACTATCTTTTCTAGATATAAATAATGTCATTCTTTAAATTTATTTCCTAATTATTCATTCCACTATATGTTGAAGATTCAAGTTTCTTCAGTACCAAAACTATACGAGTAGGATTTGTAAAACTAGAATAAAAAGCAAGTTTTATAAAGATTTAAAACATGAAATATTTTATACTTATGAATGCAAATTCATGTTTAAAATGCACTTTTTAAATATTAAAATAGTGTTTTTAAATGGCAAACACTTCATACTTTTGAAACATTGTGTCAGGTGTCTTTCAAAAAAAAATGAATACTTGACCTTAATTTTATTTCTGTTATAGAAATGTTTTATCAAAGAAAGATATTTTTCTCTTTAGGAAGTTCAGCAAGACTATCTGGGAAATAATTTACCATTTTGTAACTATAAATGACATGTTATTTTAGTCATATTTAAATGACAAATACTGTTCAGAGGGTTAGAAAGTTCTAGAAACTATAATAAAAAGTCATGACCTTACACTTTTATACATAATTTCAGTGATTTCCACCTGAGGTCCGTATCTGTTAAGTAAATTATGTGAACATTTTTCACCAGTCCAACTTTTTAAAGCTTGTATTTACTGATTTCTACCTCGTTGAACTTGACTAAAGAAGAGAGTCCCCAGATCTGCACTTCATGTACGTGACCTCATTTACTCTTCACTTTAAACCTAGGAGGAAGATAAAAATCTTCCATGCTGCAGATAAGGAAACCAGGGCTTTGAAGGTTAAGTAACTTGTCCAAGTACACACGGTCAGTAAATGCTCACTGTCCATGGAGGTTTGTCAGACTCCACTGGGAGGTCTTGAAGGGCCCTACCCACCTCAGGTGCTGGGTAAAATGAGGCAGTCACACCTAGAGTCTGTCTCCAGCCCACACAAGATTAAGGAAGCAACCTGATGCACCTACAACCACACTTGGGGACTAGAAACGTCTCCTGTGTCTTTCATGCAGCAGTGACCTACATAAAGTGAAATACCATCTTTGAGTAAAATTAGGAAAAAAAAAAGTCCTGATAATGTCTTTATCCCATAACTGTTTTGCAAGATCTTTACTCTGTACTATAATTCTTACTTTTTTCTAAGAAATCAATTCTATAGAATCAAACTTATACATGCACAGTAACATGTTATTCAAGAAAACAGAAAAGGCGCCATCCCAGTCACATAAGAGAAAATAAAAACATCAAGAGTCACGTCAATCAAAAGGCTCTGTTGAGTGGCAAACTCAGTCTATGGATGGACCCAATTATCTGCAGGAGAATTGGATGTCAGCATCATTTAGGGTTAACAATGGATCTACTAGGCAAAAGTAGACAGCTCCTCTCTTCAGAGACCCAGAAAGCGAACTTGGTAATGAGGTACTGCATTCATCATATCTTTCTGCTCTAGTTATTAAAATGAATAGGAAATACTTTTAAGTTAAGGCGGGAACTGGATAACATAAAAACATCTGTTTTGTAAACACAAAGAATGCTTTTTTCTAATGATCCTCTTCAAATCTACATCAGGCAAATGTTGTGAGCCCCCTCTTTTCGAAAGTTGCTCTTCTAACACCTCAAATTCATTCTGATTTTGGATGGGTTATTTTGATGGTCTCAGAACAGGGAGGATAAAGCTGCCAAGAATGTACAATTTTACCCTCTACTCACAATCTAAAGTACATATATAAAAACCATGCATAACACGTTCTCCCTCTATTACAAAATGGTCCAACTTTATATACTTCAATGTCGTTTCTATCTAAAAGTACTAAACAGTTTGATTTTTACTCATGATAGTTCACTTTTTCTTAAATCATCACTTGGTTCCTTGTGAAGAATTGTGAAAGAATTTTGTAGAGGAAAATACAGGAATTTTTTTTTTAATGCAACAGTATTATATAAGTAGACCTACATTGCCAGTCTTTCAAGCTGCTTGAAATGAGATGACTTGAGAGGGGACAATCATAGTTAAGGAAAAAAGAAAGTCAAAAGGAGGAAAATGTAAGCAGGTGAGGAAAATAGATTGTTGCCATGTTAAAAATGAACAACTGAAGCTTGTGAAAAAGCAGTCTCGAAACCAAAGGAAGAAGGTTCCCTGGAGAAACATGTGGTCGCTTCAGTTGTTCAGTGTTTTCAACTGAGAATCAATAATTTTTTTTTTTCTATTTGTTCATGGGACCATTTTATAGAAACACTCCACATAACTTTTACAGAGATGCAGTTCTTCAGTTTCAAATAAATGGAAGGTGGCTAAGCACTGTGATGTTTTTAACCATCTCTGCTTGTTTTACAGAAGTTGATGTTCAGAAGTTTCTGCAGATGCTACTTTTAGCAACTAAATATTTCCACAGTGGTAAAGAAATGTCAGTGAAATCTATGTACTTTAAGAACATCAAATTCTTATTATACTTATCATGTGTGCAGGCAGAGTACATAATAAACTAGTCTATAGCAGCTGTAAATTTCTGAGGATTTATCTAACCACAAATACATTGAAATGGGGAAATGGGGCTATATTAAACTATGCAAGATGCTGCTGGAGCTTTGCCATTTCTGCAACATCCTGTAATTAATTTCTCATGACAGGTCTGGCAAACTGAAACATCCAATACACTTGCGACAGACTGTTAGACTATGGCTGCTGCAAATCCTACAGTTCCATGAAGTGAACGTAGTTTCTTCTTTCGAACATGAATGTAGACATAGTGTTCTGCGGCCAAGGACAGACTTGTCACTTTTTAGTTTTAAAATAAAGAAGATCTAGAGTATAGAAAAGATCCTGAGCTGAGAGATTGGCCTGCTCTCTGAGTTGTGTGGTCTTTTTCTGAAGACACAGCCCTGGGTAGGGGAACGATACAGTCAGGTCACCCTTGGCATGCATGTCTGGAGTAGATATGACAGGATTCTCTCCTGGGAAGTTTGAGGTCAGTTCTGTCTCGAACTCATCCTCTGCCTATAAACAAGACTCACAAGAACTCCTTCTCCATCTGTGTGTCATCCTCTTCTGATGGCCACACTCCTGCTGTTCTGCAAACTTAGAGCACAAATACAGAAATTATCCCTGCTCGAACCTAGCGAAAGAAAAAAAATGTAATTTTTTTTTTACCAAAATAGATTTTCCTGTATAACAATAAATTCTGTGTTCATATTGGTGTGAAAGAATTTCCTCTCTACTTGATGTGTCTAATTTGATTCAGGTGTTAAGTGATTGGTGTTAAGGATGGACCCTTAGCAAACAAGGGTCCTTCTTTTGAGGGAGTGGAGATTTTGCACCTAAAAAAACGAAATCAACAGTGTATCAGTATCCACAGTCCTGCCCATTTCCTTTGGAAGGTCAGAGTTTCTCAGACTACAAACAAGAGAACCCAAGGAAGTCTGGGAACCTTGAATCTGGAAGTTTTCATGAGAAAGGAAAAGTTCCAGGTGGTAATGAATAGGCTGTGTCTTGCTTGGTGGAGAGGTGTTCTCACCTCTCAGGCAGGTAAGGGGCAGTGGTTCCAACCCAGTTGCCAAACACTCCCTGTCAACACGGTGGCCTTTGGATCTTCTCCAGTGATTGTCTTTCCCTTTATCCGTGCAACTGAAAACATACCCTATTCAGAGGACCTGAGAAGTCTGTTTCCTGGGCCAAGTTTTAGAGAAGAGCAACCATAGAACCCCAAACTGAATAACCAGAAGGGGAAAGTAAACAAGAGACCATGCAGGAATGCTTCCGTATCCTTCCACTCTCCTCTGCATGAGAAAAACTCCCTTCAGAGCTCTTCTGTGTAGAGCTCTGCAAATGGAAGAAAGAGAGATCAAAACATAAGAAGAAAGATCGTTCTTTCACATACTTGTCCAGGGTCACAAAATCCAGGGGAAGGACCCCACCTTTTCCTGTTCGCTTAAAAATTATTCCCATAAATTCAGTCCTGTGCTCTCTGATATCACAGGAAACTCTCAAATGAAATTCAGTCACCTCGGAAGTGACAGCAAAAGTTAGAAGCATGGTTGATATCTGAAAGTCCAGACAACTGAGCATAGCAAAGAACCCCCTTACCCTTAGTCATTCATGTCATGACTGCAAGTGGACGCCCTCAGTTCATACTGCAGTGAGACCATACTACTGTCCCCCAAGGACCATAGCTTCCTCAAACCCTTGACTTGTTCTTGACTTGAAAACCCTTTTTCCCAAAGCCTCTGCTGAGTATATATATGTTTCCACTCAAGTTTCATCTCAACTCATACACTAAGATTCCTTTCCTACAATGGTAATTGTTAGTAATTAGGAAAGGAATCTTAGTGTATGAGTTGGTGTGGTAATTAGTAATCCTTGCAGTGTCCTATATCTATTGTCTATAAAACACTTAGCACATGACATGGAAACTGATAATCTATTGATCAGTGTACTACTTGACATTAATTAATACATAATATATCAACCAATGTAGTATTTAACATTTCTTATGTGCCTCAGATAATGCTTTTTTAAATTGAAGTAAAGTGAAGAGGAACTAAAAAGCCTCTTGATGAAAGTGAAAGAGGAGAGTGAAAAAGTTGGCTTAAAGCTCAACATTCAGAAAACTAAGATCACGGCATCTGGTCCCATAACTTCATGGGAAATAGATGGGGAAACAGTGGAAACAGTGGCTGACTTTATTTTGGGGGCTCCAGAATCACTGAAGATGGTGATTGCAGCCATGAAATTCAAAGACGCTTACTCCTTGGAAGGAGAGTTATGACCAACCTAGATAGTATATTGAAAAGCAGAGATATTACTCTGCCAACAAAAGTCCATCTAGTCAAGGCTATGGTTTTTCCAGTGGTCATGTATGGATGTGAGAGTTGGACTGTGAAGAAAGCTGAGCGCCAAAGAACTGATGCTTTTAAACTGTGGTGTTGGAGAAGACTCTTGAGAGTGCCTTGGACTGCAAGGAGATCCAACAAGTCCATCCTAAAAGAAGTCAGTCCTGAATATTCATTGGAAGGACTGATGCTGAAGCTGAAACTCCAATACTTTGGCCACCTGATGCGAAGAGCTGACTCATTTGAAAAGACCCTGATGCTGGGAGGTATTTTGGGGAGGAGTAGAAGGGGACGACAAGAGGATGAGATGGCTGGATGGCATCACCGACTCAATGGACATGAGTTTGAGTGAAATCTGGGAGTTGGTGATGGACAGGAAGGCCTGATGTGCTGCAGTTCATGGGGTTGCAAAGAGTGGGACACGACTGAGCGACTGAACTGACTGATAGTGGTTTTATGTATATATTTAACATATATATATATATAGTTTTGTGTGTATATATATATATATATTCTTATAAATCTGTGCTTGTGCTCAATATCACAGGATATTCTCAAGT
The DNA here is from genome assembly GCF_000754665.1 of Bison bison bison. NCBI lineage: Eukaryota > Metazoa > Chordata > Mammalia > Artiodactyla > Bovidae > Bison > Bison bison. The sequence goes on from NW_011494770.1 coordinate 5,759,033, forward strand.
GGAATTTAATCTTTTTAAAGATCTTAAATGCCCAGTAAGACTTGGCAATTTAGGAAGGAATCTAAGAAGGTAGCCCAAGTGGTAGAGTCTGCCTGCAATGTAGGAGACCCAGGTTTGATCCTTGGGTCAGGAAGATCCCCTGGAGAAGTTAATGGCAACCCTCTCCAGTATTCTTGTCTGGAAAATCCCATGGACAGAGGAGATTGGCAGGCTACCTCCATGGGGTCACAAGAGCAACTAACAGTTCATTAGTCATTCTTCCACAGTCACAGCTGTCTTTATCTGTTTTTTTTTTTTTTTCTTTTCTCTTTCTCGCTGAGTGTGCGCTCAGTCACTAGTCGTGTCCAACTCTTTGCAACCCACCAGGCTCTTCGGCCCATGAGATTTTTCAGGCAAGAATACTGGAGTGGGCTGCCATTTCCTCCTCCAAGGGATCTTCCTGACCCAGGGATCCAACATGTGTCTCCTGCGTCTCCTGTACTGCAAGCGAATTCTTTACCACTGAGCCTTTGGGGAAGCCCTCTCTTTCTCATACTCTTCCTTTTTCTTCTTTTTTTTTTTCTGTCTCCCTTTTTCCTTCTTCCCTGCCTGACATCAGCAGTGGCATTCACTGAATTCAGCATTAAACCATTAGAACCATAACTGGTCACCATCTCAAGTCTGCTGCTGAAACTGGGAATCCAAGATGGAGGACCCCTCCTGGTGGTAGCTTTGGCTACCTCTTCTCAAGCCCCAGTGCACTGTGAGCAACACTTTATTTACATGAAAACACAGTCTTTAAATGTGAATGTAGTCTTCTTTTCATGTCTTTAGCTTTTTTATTGAGGCAAATTATCCAGAAGATTAAATCTGATTTGCATCATATTTTGCATTCCCATTCACCTGAGGGGGAAAAAAAATCCTCCAAAAGCCTTCTAAAATCGGCCTATCTGAACCTCGTTGCCTGTGAATCTGATATCTTTACCACTCTGTTCTTATAATTTCAGTAGTTTCCTGTAGAAAAGTTTCCTAGATTCATAAAGTCCATGGTATCACTATGCCTGAGTCTAAGCATCAATTTTAAGAATTCACTGCTTCATGTTATGTATGTTTATGCCAGGAAGTGAATCTAGGCATTTTCATTCCCTATATTTTTATCATCTAAAGCATATCTAAAAGTTTCAAACAGCTCTTTGTTCAACAAGTAAGACCAATATCCAGCCCAGCCGTGTTTACATTAGAAAGTTCCAGGAGCCCCCCAGTGCCCCAAGGCAGAGGTGTAGGAATCACACACAGACCTGGCTGCCTGGGGTAGATGGATTGGCTTGACGTTTCTTGGCTTGGGTTCAGTGAATTCAGGTCTGCTGATGGTCATGACAATTTGCATTCAGATTTCTAAATGATTGATGTTAGAGATGTTATTGAACATCCTTACCTTTTACTCCTGATGTGCTTTCAAGTTTGGATCTTCCATTTCTCCTTAGGATTAGTGGAGCTACTCCTGAATATAAACATTAGTCTGGTCAGCTTCTTGAGAATACAAGCCATTGTGGGTAACCCCGCTGTGACACTCAAGCTATCTGCACAGCCAGGGAAATGTGATTTTGACATTTATCCTCTTAAATAAATCATTCTTCAGCACTATCAGATCATTCCACTCAAAACTTATTTAACCTTTTTAGTAGACTGTATTAAATGTGCCCACACAAAAAATGATCATTATTCCAATTCACTTTGTCCTGTGTAGAGTCATAATTTAACAGGGAAAGGAAAAGTATTTATTACTAGAATTATTCATGAATAGACCAATTTTAATAATAGCCACCATTTGCTGAGCACAGGCTAGATACTAGGCTCCTTGTCAGGGACTTTATATGCATAATTATCTTATTTAATTTTTAAAATAAGTTTACAAATAAGATATAATTATTATTACTCCCATTAAAAAAACAAAACAGGGACTTCCCTGATGGTTCAGTGGTTAAGACTCTGCACTTCCAATGCAAGGGTGTGTGGATCCAATTCCTTGTCAGAAAACTAAGATCTCACGTGCCATGCAGCATAGCCAAAAAAAAATTTTTAATAAAAACAAAAACTCAAGTTCAGAAAAGTAACACTATGTGTCAGAGATCACACAGCTTATAAGTTGGGATGTCAGGATTTAGATCTCTGGTTTGTCTGAATCCAAAATTTCCCTCTTAATTATTATACTACTGCCCTTGAGTTTGCCGAACTACAGGTTGTATTTTATTTTTAAATGAAGTGGCTTCTTTTTAGAATGCTTTTCCCCCTCACAGTTGACGAAAAGTGACATTCTGTTACTTAAAAAATGAAAAAGTTAAGCAGGATAATATTTTCCAAATGTCTACTGCCTTTTGCAGAAAAATCTTTAAAAAAATAGGTTAATCAAAAATTAATCTAATGCACCCTAATGTTCACAGCAGCAGTATTTACTATAGCTAAGACATGGGAGCCACCTAAATGTCCATTGACAGATGCATGAATAAAGAAGATGTGGTACATATATACAATGGAATACTGCTGCTGCTACTCAACCATAGAAAAGAATGAAATAATGCCATTTGCAGCCAGACAGATGGACCTGAGATTATACTAAGTGAAGTAAATCAGACAAAGACAAATATCATATGCCATCACTTACATGTGGCATGTAAAAAAATGATACAAATAACTCTATTTGCAGAACAGAAACAGACTCACAGATATAGAAAACAAACTTAGGGTTACCAAAGGGGAAAGATGGGAAGGGAGGGATAAATTAGGATAATTAGGATAATTAGGATAAATTGGGGTTATAGCCCTACTATATGGGTGACAGTCCATGGTGTCGCAGAGTTGGACACAAGTTAGTGACCAAACAACAACATATATAAAATAGATAACCAACAGGACCTAGTGTATAGCACAAGGAGCCCTACTCAATATTCTGAAATAATCTATATGGGGGAAAGAATTCAAAAAAGAGTGGAGACATGTATACACACACACACATATATATGTATGTATAACTGAATCACTTTGCTGTGCACCTGAAACTAACCCAACATTGTAAGTCAGCTATACTCTGATATAAAATACACATCCTTTTAAATAAAATTTTAAAAAAATCTCAAAGTTGCATGTTGCCTTGGAAATATTCACATCAACCTTTAGCATTTAAGAAAAATGTTTTCTTCCCAATGTTTATGTTCACGGCAGCACTGTTTACTAATGTTACCCTAGTCCAAAAGGAATGAGTAGGAAAAGACCATCACCAGTGCATTTCACACTTTTGTCTTTTGGTGTTGCTTTTGGGGTGAAGAAGAGGTTTGTGTAAGGTCTTCCCTCTTGTGTTTCCTCTTTAGTCTCCCTTCGCCATTCTAAGGGGAAATAGCTGGCCCTTTAGGTCATCATGGCCCATGTACTTCATCATGGCAGCCATCTCATATGTGATAACTTGCCATCTGACTATAGGATGACAATATCTTTTCATCATTTATTCCCAGTGTTTACTTTAGTACTTGGTGCATAATAGGCACATTCAGTACTCAACAAGGTGGATCACAGGACCAAAGGCTTATTTTCTGTATATCATTAAGTTGGGGGTGAAATGTAGGTAGGTATATTAACAGATCATGGAAAATACAGATCAAGTATCACACCTACCCAAATTTCTGTGTATTTTTCTATTTCCTCTAATAAATGTATTTCCTTTCCCCTCTTTTTCCCCTCTCACTCCCTCACCTCTGCATGTATCCTGTCTTTTAAACTCTTCAGTTCTTTATTTAAGTTCAAATTGTTTGCAGTGCCCCACACCTTCTGGCTTCCAGCTGGTACTTGTATTCAGGGGCAAACAAAAGCAAGACAAACACAGGTTGCATCTGTACCTTGAAACAACCTCGATTCCAGGTGGTTGAAAGGACTCCCTGGGGCACCTGCAACTCAGGTGGGGCCATAGCAGTGTTTCAAGTCCAGCCTGTCTGTAATTCCCCTTTCCTCTTGGCTGCCAGGCAGGCAAGAACTGGGTGTGCAGAGCTGGTGGCTCGAGTCCTATCAGGTGTCGGCCTCTGGCATGTGCAGTGGTGAGAGACAGGCTGATGCTACAAACTGTCTTCAGCCTGCACTTCACTGAGGTCACAGCCCCAGGACCTCATGTGTCCACATCCATTTCTCAAAGAGTGTTTTCCTCCTGGACTGAAGGGGAAAATCCAACTTCCTATGGTTTTTCTCCTAAAGTAGTGTGCAGTAGGGGCTTCCTGGTGGCTCAGTGAAGAATCCACCTGCAATGCAGGAGATCTTGGGATCAGGAAGATCCCCTAGACAGGGGAATGGCAACCCGCTCCAGTGTTCTTGCCTGGAGAATTCCATGGACAGAGGAGCCTGGCAGTACACCTACTGCTAGGGAGACTGCTCTCTGGGAACCAGTGCGCTCAGTCATTCCAGGCCAGGCTGGGGTGCTCGGTGGGCCCCGATCTCCCTGTCACTCCTCCCCTTGCAGTGCCTGTGGATTCTTGAGACATGTCTACATTGCCATTACAAGTTTTTCTTGTTGCTGATTTATAGTATCAGCATGAATAATCATCTGGTCTTCATCCTAGCAAGAATAAAAAGACATGGGATGGTTGTCAAAAAGGTAATGTGTGTGAGTATTTCGGGATTAGCTAATTATTTTCTGACTGGAGAACCAGATGGACTGCGGCAACACTATTTCTAACACCACGGCCTAGCCACTTTCCTAGGTGGACAAGTGGATGTGAATCAGAAAGAGGAGTCAAGTGAAGTGGGCTTGAAACATAAAGACCTCTTTTTGTGTTTGGCTTTAGTTCCTTTCTGCCAAGAAATGAAGAAAGCTTCAGAACACCTTACACAACATTTCCCGTTTTCTTCATTCTACCAAAATGCTTTTATTTAGAGTTCAGTTTTTTAAATTGGCAAATCGAGTAAGAAGGAAGTCTATTTCCTTATGGCACAGCTTAACAAGAGACCCAGGATGGCAACCTCTGCAGAATCTTCATTCTCAGGACTATGGGGAAAAAAATTTTACAAGATTTATGCAAAACTTCAAAGCAAGCCCCTCCCTGCACACACCTCCCCCTTACGTGGGTGTTCCCTTCACCCACTGCCACCACTGTTGGTTTTATGTGAGCATAATTGTGCTTTTGTCTTGGAGTTGGCTCACCTCAATACACTCTAGTCTGAGATCCCCTGGCCTCAAGCCCAGGGTGGGGCTTTGCCCTCAGTACTGTAAATAATGGTAATTACCTTTACAAACTTAAAAAAAAATTTTTTTTTCCCAAGGCCAAGAATATTCCAAAGTCTAGGCCATTCTGTACAACCCCTTGTGTGTAAATCTGCTAGAATCTGTGTGGTGATTAGGAAGAGTTTCTCCCTCTTGGAATGAATGACCAGAGGGAAAAGACTATCGGTTCTCAGCTACCCCATGGATCACTCTGGGCCCATGTGTTCTCTGCTTCCAGATTGTAATGGTGACATAAGTCCAAATGAAGGGAGTAAATATTGAAGGAGAATTTAGTGTTGATTTTCACTGCTGACGCAGAAAACGTTTTTGTGAACCAGCTTGAACAGAAGCGTGTTCCATATGCCCGCTATAAACTCAGATGGAGAAGAGTAAGGCCGCCTAATTCTAGACTGTGCTATTTCCAAGGCATCACTTCTTACAGTGTCCCTGTCTGCTCGACAGCACCTATTGTTCTAATGAAGTTGACATGCATCCAAGCTTTTGCCTCATTAGATTATCACTATGGCACTGAGGCTATAATTTCTACATAATCTTGGGATTTTATTTCATGCACAATCACTAACTTGCAGCTGTTATCCACATCTGAGATCAAAACAATTAATGAAAATTCAAAAAGTTTAAACTCACTAGTTTTTGGCCACACAGATATATCCAGACTTATACAAAAGGTTTGATTTATGAGTGAGATAGATTGGTTTCCAGGTCACAGGGTTTCTTTGATTATTTTACTTCCAGATTAACTGGTTTGAGTGTGGAGACCTGAACATCTGGACAGATGCCCTCAACTTAGCATGCACTCTTTTCAAAGGCATGTCAAGACCAAAGACACAGAGTGGGAAGCTTTTTGGGCATGTGTAATAGTTGGAAATTTACAAAGACTCTCAAAGGAAGTGTCAGAGTTGTCTGCATGTCATTTTTTCCATTCAGAAGTCAAACCATTTCTCCATGGCTATAAGAGTTATTGAGGTCATGCTCTGTGCTCATGTTATGGTGTATTTTGGGCAGTTAAATGATCAAGAAGATTCATCAGTGAGGTTTCTTGTGCTAAGAGAAGGTGATTTATAATATACTTATCAGAAAATGAAGCTATCTGATCCATAATAGCATCACTTCTTTAACAGTTGTTTTCCCTTGGCTCGGGACCAGCTGAAGATCCAGAAGTGTCCACTTGTGGGCTCTGGAGCCTTCTCCCCAAGGGCTAACTTGTAATCAGCAGTAACAAACTTCCCTTCTCACTAGGCGGGCTTGATGTTTAGGAGGTAATTCCTCTTTTGCACTTGGCCTCTTACCACATGTTCAGAACCTCTTGTGGAGGTTCTGAAAGCTATTTGTGCAGCCTTCCCAATGTTTGCTCTTTTGTTTGTTAAAGACTGCCCTCGTCCCCACACAACCCCTCAATCCATCCACCATGCAAGTTCCAGAGACTGCTGGAGAGAACACCATGCAGATGGCTGGCTGTCTGGACTCTACACAAATTCAGCCCTTCCAGGGGGACTCCCCAAGTGACTAATGCTCTTGTGCATAAGTGTGAAAAGTAACTCCGTGCGAGGTACACTGGTAGTTGTTGTGGGGGACTCCCCAAGTGACTAATGTTCTTGTGCACAAGTGTGAAAAGTAACTCTGTGCGAGATACACTGGTAGTTGTTGTGGGGGAAACAGACACACCCGCACAGAGCCGATGAGGCCAGGCAGCCTCGTTCACCATCTTTGGAAATTTTAAAGCTGGGCTGCGTGACAGTGTCTCTTCTCTCTGCTGCATAGCCTCTAAAATAACTTGTTTGATGGTGATGGAAAAAAACCTGAGGGCAAACAGGAATTGGTTTTCTAGGTCAGGTACTCTAAGACTTACTGAACACCTAGAGAAGTCAACACACAATGTCACCTTCATTCTAGAGGAGCATCCATCAAGCACCGTCTCTGAGGGTCTATCAATACAAAAGGAATATCTCTCAGCCTTGGCATCAAAGCTGGAAATACCTAAGGATAATCTTTCAACACTTCTGTCTGAAAGTGTTCTGTTGTTTGTTTCTTAACATTGGTTCGAAGTACTATTGCCATCCATTTGTGTTGCATTTCTTTAGAACAGACAGAGGGGTAGGAATTGTTTTCTAAACCATGAGACTTGACTCTGGTTCATTTAGGAGAAAAAGGGTTAAGTCCTTTGGGTAAAACATTGTCAATCACTAGTGACTGCCACCAAGAAGAAAAACAACTGCACCTGTACATGGGCAATTTAAGAGATTCTGGTCAGCTATTTTTCTCTGCTGCTTTGTTCTGCCAGCTGCCTCTGCTCTGGATGCAGGTGGAAGCATGGACTTTGCTATCTATAAAAAAATTTAATGGTGAAGATCAACTTCCGCTTCACCTCCCCAGGGATCAAAGTTTTGGGGCTCTTTTTTTTTTTTCCTTTCCCTGAAAGACTAGTAGAGCAAAGCTCAGATCAGACAATGGATATGTTGTTGAGAAGCCCACTCTCCCCTGAGAAGTAGCAGATCTTTGGTGGGTTATTTTTTTTTTCCTTCCCAGTTTGAAGAAAATAATAGAAGCAGGAGATGCATGCCTCCACAGGGTGAGGTCAAGCATCTGCTGACAAGAGAGCTGGGGAGTGACAGCTGGGGGAACCTCGTTACACCGGCCACCATCGTGAGCCTAATGGGGAGCAGCCAGATATGACATGGAAGTGACAGGCTCGGTGCCTGCAGTGGGAGAGATGTGTTTCCCGGCAGCCTCATCTCTATGGAATTGGGGTGTCACAAACCTCATATGGGTCAGATTACTTTCTGTTCCACAATCAGTGACCAGAAAAATGTGTAGATAGAGAAGAAGCTTAAAAATCGAATGCCCTGGACTAACCCATGCAAGAAACTGTAAGTGACATGCCTCACCAATGATGTTCTCAAAGTTCTGTCATTAATTCTACAAACATTTATTGCTGCCATGTGTCAGGTGCTAAATTAGTTACTGGACACACAGTGGTTATGAGCTGAAGTATGTCTACCCAAAATTCATATATTGAAGTCCTAACCTCACCCTCACCCCTGGTGCTGTATTTAGAGGGAGAGCTTATAAAGAGGTACCTTCAAAGTGCCTGTATACCTAGTCATGTCCAACTCTTTGCAACACTTTGTACTGGAGCCCATCATGCTCCTCTGTCCGTGGGGTTTTTCAGGCAAGAATACTGGAGTAGGTTGCCATTTCCTCCTCCAGGGGATCTTCCCAACCCAGGGATCGAACCTTTGTCTCCTGCATCTCCTGCATTGCAGGCAGATTCTTTACCAACTGAACCATCTGGGAGAGAGAATTAGGTTAAAATGAGGCCATTAGGGTGTGCGCTAATCCAATCTGACTGATGTCTTCATATGAAGAAGAAATTTGGACATGCAAGGAGACACCCCGGACTCAGGCACAGGAAAGGCCAGATGAGGACACAGAAAGCAGGCGGGTGGCCATCTGCTCACCAAGCAGGAAGACCTCAGTCGAAACTCAATCCGCCACCATCTTGACCTTGGACTTCCAGTCTCCCTGAACTCTGGGAAAACACATTTCTGTTACGTAAGCCACTCAGTCTGTGGTGATTTTTTACAGTACCCTGAGTAGATGATGACAGCAGTGAGTAAAGCCAGGTCCAATGATCTAACAATCAACTGAAGAGCTCACCATCTCATGCTTATTGAGCAAAGTGATGAGGGGTGCTTTTAGACATGGCCTAGCAAGCTAAACTTGGTAAATGAACCGGGACCAGGAATTCCAGCTAATCTTTGGACATATTTTGTTATGGCACCTACGGTCATTACCCTTTGCATTTGAATTAAGGGCAAACAGAATTATCATTGGCTTCTAACATAAGAAAGCAACAAATCCTGCCCTGATCATGTGGTGGGGGAGGGAGAAAACCGAACAGATCTGACCTAAAAGGTTAAGTGGAAAAGAAGCATGTGGCTAGATGAGCATCACATGCAGACACATCACAAATTGTGTGGGCTTTGACATTACCAGTAGAAGGAAAGGAAATCTGTATATTTTTATAATCACTACACAGGTGCTTATTTTAGATTGTTTTCTTGAAAGCTGTTAGTTATTTCTTTTTTTTTTTTTTTTTACCTCACTGCCCTGTACTTGTTGCCTCAAAGGAAGCATAACATGAGATAAAAATACAGAAGCTGCTCTCCGGAGTTCAACAGGTTAAAACAGAGCTGAAAATAGCTTCTAGGCATGTCATATGCTTGGCTGACTATTTAATCCTCTGATAAGTATGAGACATGGAAGCCTTCTTTTATCTGCATATCTACCAACTGTCCATGAAACTTTACTGTCCTCGGGATTTTTGAGGACATGGTCATGGGGAAATTGAGTTTACTAAGCTGGTGAAAATTACCAAGTTCTCCTCTGCTGATGGACAAAGCCTGTGGCAGAATGTGTACTTTCTGTTTGTGGACGAGACACACCTTGTATGTTCAGATATTGTGACTCCGTTCAGACAGAAAAGAAGCCCTGCGTGTGTAGAATTGGAATTAGGTAGGGTCCCAGACTCCAATTCTATACACACACAGGTCCATGACTGTTTGGGCAGAATCACAATACTGGGGCTTCCCAGGTGGCTCAGTGGTGTTGAATCTACCTGCAGAGCAGGAGATGCAGGAAACATTGGTTTGATCCCTAGGTCGGGAAGATCCCCTGGAGGAAGAAATGGCAACACATGCTAGTCTTCTTGCCTGGAAAACCCCATAGACAGAGGAGCCTGGTGGGCTACATACAGTCCATGGGGTCTCAAAGAGTTGGACACAATTAAGCGATAGAGCACTTGCCGCAGAGGGTCTCAGATAAAGGATGAACACACTGGGACAGTTGTAAAAATACCAGTCAACCCTGAGGGTGGTATGGAGACCTCAGGTTGGAACCCAAAATAAGGATCTGATGGAAAAATCTTAGGCAGGTGACAGAGTTAAAATCTCTTTCTTGGTCTTAAGTAGGGTTGCCAAACAAAATAGGACCTGCCAGTCAAATTTGAATTTCCCATGAACCACAAAAATAATTTTTATTTGAAGTATTGTAAGGATGTCTGATGCAATATTTGAAACAAACTAAAAAATTCTGTTATTTCTCTGAAAGTCAAATTTAACTGGGCATATGTATTCTACTTGCTAGATCCAGCAATGCTGTTTTAGTGGCAGGTACTAGCTTCAGTGTGGAAAGGAAGTAAAATTTAGTCATCTCTGTTTGGGGAACTGGGCCTAGACCTGGGTCATGTCATCTGTGAAATGACGAGCATCTTTCTAGATTGGAACTGAGTAGCCTTTCTGCATCATACGTGGCACCAGAACCAGCAAGGATGGGAAGATAAGAAAACTATACAGCATAAACGTAACAGCTTGTTCTATTGAATTCTCTTTATACTCCCTCAGCGTGCAATGCATCTTCAAGAATCCTTAGGCCTGCGAATTCCCAGCTCTGTCAAAGTTACAAACTTAAGGAAAGAACTTGGACCCATACTTGGCAAGAGCATTAAAAGCAAGTCCCCCCAGGAACAGCAAGTGCTGAAATCAAGGAGACAAAATTGCAGTCAATTGGCCAGTCCCACCTGGGAGTCTCCGGGACTTGTTTTATGGAGAGAGGCAAGTATTGCTCCCAAGTGTGGAGAAATCTGGCAGAATGCTAAGGCTCCCTGGTTCTGCAGTAGCCACTCCCTCCCCTTCAGCTGAGGGATTCCTTGAGTCATCAACCAATACTTACAGAGGATCCACCCTGTGGGCCAACCACTGTGCTAGGGCTGGGAATATAACTACCCCCAGGCATCACACTCACTCCAGGGAGCCTCTGGTCTTAAAGGGAAGATATTCATGCTCCTGTTCATAAACTCAGCCCTGGCCCGGCCTGGCCATCCAGCTCGCATCTCCATTACACAAGCTCATTTGGTTACAGTCTACTCCTCTTGAGCATGAGGAATCCAGGAGTGCATCACAGACGCTCGCACTGTGCTTGGGGTCCCTGAAATAACTCATCACATGGCTTTGGAGCTCTTTACTTTCATTTTCGCTTGGAGCCAAACACAACAGCTCAGCTTGCCCCTCACCCTAAGGCTGTCTGTCTGGTCCCTACATTTAAATGGGTTCCAGATGTGTGCAAGTCGATAATCACATCTGGGGTAGACCTCACTCCCTACTCCATCACATTGCCCTGTTTCATGGTCCTCACTGCATGTGTCACTCTCTGGAATTGTTTTCTTGGTTCATTTGTGTACTTTTTAACACCTCTTCCTAAACTAGAAAGAACACATTTTGAAAGAAGCAAACTTACCTCTCATTCACCAATGTACCTCCAAAACTCAGAATAGTATCTGATACTGGTGGACACAAAAGTCTATTGAAGGGATGAGAAACTGAATGAATGAGTGAACAAACAGCCAATTACCTGTTCCAGGTCACCTGTGTCGTGCATGCAGAGGGTCTCATGCACTGGGACAAGGCTGCATGTAGAATATATTAAACTGTGTCTTCCAAGGATAAGCATGTGCTATGTTTTCTTATGGGGTTATCTGGGGCTGAATCTGTCTTCCTTATCATGGTCGGGGCTACCAGCTGGTCACCCAGGCTGGGAAACTAGAATCAATACAATCTCCTCCTCCTCTCTTTTCCTACCTCTACAGTGAAACTACAATCCAGTACAACTAAAACTTCAGTAGCGGTAGAGTTAGTGAACCTGCTCTCTGCCTCCCCTTCCCACCTCCTCCCAGTGTGCTAGCCATGGTTCTCCAGAGAAACAGAACTAAGAGGATCACTAGGAGTGTTGTACATATATGTAAGTCTCTTTCTTTCTCTCTCTCTCTTTTTTAAACTAATTCATTTGTTTTAATTGGAGGCTAATTACTTTATAATATTGTGGTGTAAGTCTGCTTCTTTTGCCATTCCAGAAACAGTTGAAAGAACCCAACTCCCTATATCATGTCCTTTCCTGGTTGAAATATCTAGATTAATCACTGTTGCATATGTATATGTACATAAATGTGTTTTATATTATATTATAAATATATATATAATCTGATCACATGGACCACAGCCTTGTCTAACTCAATGAAATTATGAGCCATGCCGTGTAGGGCCACCCAAGATGGAGGGGTCCTGGTGGAGAATTCTGACAAAACATGGTCCACTGGAGAAGGGAAAGGCAAACTACTTCAGGATTCTTGCCTTGAGAACCCCATGAACAGTATGAAAAGGCAAAAAGATAAACACTGAGAGATGAACTCCCCAGGTTGGTAGGTGCCCAATATACTGCTGGAGATCAGTGGAGAAATAACTCCAGAAAGAACGAAGAGATGGAGCCAAAGCAAAAACAACACCCAGTTGTGGATGTGACTGGTGATAGAAGCAAGGTTCAATACTATAAAGAGCAATACTGCATAGGAACCTGGAATGTTAGGTCCATGAATTAAGGCAAATTGGAATTGGTCAAACTGGAGATGGCAAGAGTGAATGTCGACATTTTAGAATCAGCAAACTAAAATGGACTGAAATGGGTGTTAACTCAGATGACCATTATATCTACTATTGTGGGCAAGAATCCCTTAGAAAAAATGGAGTAGCCATCATAGCCAACAAAAGAGTCTGAAATGCAATACTTGAATGCAAACCATTCAATATCACACTAATCTAAGTCTCTGCCCTGACCAGTAATGCAGAAGAAGCTGAGGTTGAACAGTTCTATGAAGACCTACAAGACCTTCTAGAATTAACACCCAAAAAAGACATCCTTTTCTTTATAGGGGACTGGAATGCAAAAGTAGGAAGTCAGGAAACACCTGGAGTAACAGGCAAATTTGGCCTTGGAATACAGAAAGAAGCAGGGCAAAGGCTAATAGAGTCTTATCAAGAGAACACACTAGTCACAGCAAACACCCTCTTCCAACAACACAAGAGAAGACTCTACACATGGACATCACCAGATGGTCAACACCAAACTCAGACTGATTATATTCTTTGCAGCCAAAGATGGAGAAGCTCTATACAGTCAGCAAAAACAAAACTGGGAGCTGACTGTGGCTCAGATAATGAACTCCTTATTGCCAAATTCAGAATTAAATTGCAGAAAGTAGGGAAAACCCCTTATGCTTATATAGTAGAATTGACAAATAGATCCAAGGGATTAGATCTGATAGACAGAGTGCCTGAAGAACTATGAATGGAGGTTTGTGACATTGTACAGGAGGCACGGATCAAGACCATCCCCAACAAAAAGAAACACAAAAAGGCAAAATGTTTGTCTGAGGAGGCCTTACAAATAGCTGTGAAAAGAAGAGAAGCGAAAGGCAAAGGAGAAAAAGAAAGCTATACCCATTTGAATGCAGAGTTCCAAAGAATAGCAAGGAGAGATAACAAAGCCTTCCTCAGTGATCAGTGCAAAGAAATAGAGGAAAACAATAGAATGGGAAAGACTAAAGGTATCTTGAAGAAATTTTGAGATACCAAGGAAACTTTTTGGCAAAGATGGGCACGATAAAGGACAGAAATAGTATGGACCTAACAGAAGCAGAAGATATTAAGAAAAGGTGGCAAAAATACACAAAAGAACTATATAGAAAAGACCTTAATGACCCAGATATCCATAATGGTGTGATTACTCACCTAGAGCCGGACATCCTGGAATGTGAAGTCAAGTGGGCCTTAGAAAGCATTACTACAAACAAAGCTAGTGGAGGTGGTGGAATTCCAGTTGAGCTATTTCAAATCCTAAAAGATGATGCTATGAAAGTGCTGCACTCAATATGCCAGCAAATCTGGAAAACTCAGCAGTGGCCACAGGACTGGAAAAGGTCAGTTTTCATTCCAATCCCAAAGAAAGACAATGCCAAAGAATGCTCAAACTACCACACAATTGCACTCATTTCACAGGCTAGCAAAGCAATGCTCAAAATTCTCCAAGCTTGGCTTCAACAGTACGTGAACCATGAACTTCCAGATGTTCAAGCTGGATTTAGAAAAGGCAGAGGAACCAGAGATAAAATTGCCAACATCCACTGGATCATCAAAAAAGCAAGAGAGTTCCAGAAAAACAACTACTTCTGCTTTATTGACTATGCCAAAGCCTTTGACTGTGTGGATCACAACAAACAAACTGTGTGGAAAATTCTGAAAGAGATGGGAATACCAGACCACCTGACCTGCCTCCTGAGAAACCTGTATGCAGGTCAGGAAGCAACAGTAGAACTGGATATGGAACAACAGACTGGTTCCAAATCGGGAAAGAAGTACATCAAGGCTGTATATTGTCACCCTGCTTATATGCAGAATACATCATGAGAAATGCTGGACTGGAGGAAGCACAAGCTGGAATCAAGATTGCTGGGAGAAATATCAATAACGTCAGATATGCAGATGACACCACCCTTACAGCAGAAAGTGAAAAGGAACTGAAGAGCTTCTTGATGAAAGTGAAAAAGGAGAGTGAAAAAGTTGGCTTAAAGCTCAACATTCAGAAAACTAAGAACATGGCATCTGGTCCCATCACTTTATGGCAAACAGATGGGGAAACAATGGAAACCATGAAAAACTTTTTTTAGGGGGCTCCAAAATCGGTGCAGGTGGTAACTGCAGCCATGAAATTAAAAGATGCTTGCCCTTGGAAGAAAAGTTATTTCCAACCTAGACAGCACATTAAAAAGCAGAGACATTATTTTGCCAACAAAGGTCCATCTAGTCAAAGCTATGGTTTTTCCAGTAGTCATGTAAGGATATAAGGGTTGGACTACAAAGAAAGCTGAGTGCCAAAGAATTGATGCTTTTGAACTGTGGTGTTGAAGACTCTTGAGAGCCCCTTGGACAGCAAGGGCATCCAACCAGTTTGCCCTAAAGGAAATCAGTCCTGAATGTTCATTGGAAGGACTGATGCTGACCTGAAACTCCAATACTTTGGCCACCTGATATGAAGAACTTATTCATTTGAAGAGACCCTGATACTGGGAAAGATTGAAGGAGGAGAAGGGATGACAGAGGATGAGATGATTAGACGGCATCACCAGCTCAAAGGACATGGGTTTGAGTAAACTCAGGGAGTTGGTGATGGACAGGGAGGCTTTTGGCGTGCTGCAGTTCATGGGGTCCCAAAGAGTCGGACATGACTGAGCAACTGAACTGAACTGATAAATATATATAAGGATTCGCTCACAAAATTGAAGTAGAATTCCTTCCTCTTCTGGGGACCTCAGTTTTTCTCTCAAAACTTTCAACTGATTGGATGAGACCTCTCAGCGTATGGATGATAATCTCCTTTAGTCAAAGGCTTAAATGCTGCTGCTGCTACTGCTGCTAAGTCGTGTCAGTCGTGTCCGACTCTGTGCAACCCCATAGATGGCAGCCCACCAGGCTCCTCTGTCCATGGGATTCTCCAGGCAAAAGTACTGGAGTGGGGTGCCATTGCCTTCTCCGGCTTAAATGTTGCTGCTGCTAAGTTGCTTCAGTCGTGTCCAACTCTGTGAGACCCCATAGATGGCAGCCCAGCAGGCTCCCCCAAAGCTAGTCCCATCTAAAAAAATACCACCACAGACTGGTGTTTGACCAGACAGGTGGGCACCGTAGCCTCACCCTGTTGACACATGAAATTAACTGTCAAGGATGCCCTTCTGCCTCCATCCCAACCTCCTCCAGCAGAGGATAGAAAGATAAAATTATATTTCTAAGACTCCCTTGCAGCTAGGTAGGGCAGCTCAGGCACAAAATTTAAGGGATTATTGAAACACTCAGTAATTGAGATAAACAGTGTTAGTGAAGTATTTTTAAAATTAGCATATAATGCAACATTTCTGGGTTTTTTGTTTTTGTTTCCAGTATGGTTTGGCATAGCACTTGGTTCTTAACATGATTAGGTTCCATCAGTGAGATGCACTCGTGATATCTGAAAGGCAGAAATGAGGTGGAAGATCTCTTTCTATGCTGGTCAAGCCTGTGTTCCAGCATGCCATCACTTGCTTTAATGAGGGTTGCAAAGTGTGGGCTAGGGCATGTACCTTTTTCTGCTGAAGATGGAGTGAGCACAGCAAAGTTCTAGAGCCACTACTTACAGTGACTGCAGCTCCTGACAACAAAAACTGAAGATCTTGTGTGCCACAATTAAGACCCAGTGCGGCCAAATAAAATTTTTGTTGTTGTTGTTAAAGGCCAGGGCACTTCCCTGGTGTCTCAGTGGGAAAGAATCTGTCTGCCAATGCAGGAGGCACAGATTCAGTCCCTGGTCCAGGAAGATCCCACATGCCACGGGGCAGCTAAACCTGTGGGCCACAACTACTGAAGCCCATACACCCTAGAGCCAGGGCTCCACAACAGAGAAGTGGCTGCAGTGAGAAAACCATACATCTCAACTAGAGGAAACCCGTGCGCAGCAAAGAAGACCCAGTAGAGCCAAAAATAACTGACTAAATAAATATTTTTTAAAAAGAACAAAAATGTCTAAGGTTCAACTAAACTTTGTAGATGGACCTTGTATGGAGGAGTAACTCCAGCTCCAGGTTGCTGACTGTGTTCAAAATTCAGCTCTATTGCTAACTCGCTCTGCAATTAGCAAGTTCCTTAATCTCTTTTGCTTTTGATTTTTTTTTTTGTAAAGTAGGATAAGAATTGTTCCTTAAAAAGCCTATTTGCAATGACTACTGAAGGACCGGCGAAGGCAATGGCACCCCACTCCAGTACTCTTGCCTGGAAAATCCCATGGGCGGAGGAGCCTGGTAGGCTGCAGTCCATGGGGTCGCTAAGAGTCGGATACGACTGATCGACTTCACACTTTTCACTTTCACTGAAGGATTAAGTAAGCTAATATAAGAAAAGTGTCTGAAAAAACAAGCCAGTTGTCTGGGAGTGTTGCTATGATGATGTTAACGATAATGCTGAACAGATGCTGTTACTGCTGCCATGTAAGTCATCATTATATCCCTAAATCTTTATTAATTCTGTGGATTTGATTTTAAAATAATAATTGCTGAATTTCCCATTCTGGTTGAAGTAATAATGAAAACAAAGGCAAGCAAATTCATAAACTGACCTAATGCAGGAGAAGCAATTGCTCTTTGGCAAGAGCTTGCTAGCTCCTTGGGGAATAACTGAAATCCTGAGACTGGGGATGGACAACTGAGTCAACTGCACCCACGCCTGAAAGGGCGGGATGAATCCAGCTGATACCTGAACAGTTCTTTGCACATTCACTAGGGAGATGGCCATTGCATTGCAGGCAGGCAAGCAGGCCCTTCCCCATTTCTGGGTTGTACAGGCAGTGCCACCATGTTGAGAAGGATTCTGAAGTCATGCCCAAACTCAGCTTGAATTGGTAGGTCCTTAACCAATTAAGGATCCTTGTCATGACCTGGAAATACTCTATGTCTGGGATCATCAAACTATAGGCCAAGGTCATCCTACCACATGTTTTTTATGACCCATGAGCGGAGAATGTTTTTCAAATGGTTGAAAAAATGGTGGGGAGGGGTGGGAGGTAGAAGGGAAGATCAAGAGGGAGGGGACACGTATATACCTATGGCTGATTCTTGCTGATGCATGGCAGAAACCAACACAACATTGTAAAGCAAGTATCCTCCAATTAAGAATAACTACACTTTCTTAAAAGCTAAAAAAAAAAATACTATTTTATAGGGCATTAAAATGATATGAAATTCAGATTTCACTGTCCATAAATAGTTTTGAATTTGGTCTATAAAAAAAGTGGCGGAAAATTATTCATTCTTGTCATAAAGATTCTGAAATTTTCTTTTGGCTCAGAAAGTCTAAAATATTTACTATCTGGCCCTTTACAGAAAAAGGGCCTGCCGCCCCTATTTTACCTGATCCAGAGGAGCCCAGTGTATTCCCACAATGTGCCTTCTCTTCCTCTCACCCTCAAGGCTGTTCCTACTTTTTTAACTGGAGTACAGTTGATTTACAACATTGTGTTAGTTTCAGGTGTACAGCAAACTACACAATATATACATGTTCTTTTCAGATAATTTTCCATTACAGGTTATAATAAAATATTGAAAATAGTTTCCTGTCCATGTGTACTAAGTCACTTCAGTCATGTCTGTCTCTTTGCTACCCTATGGACTATAGCCCACCAGTTTTCTCTGTCCATGGGATTCTCCAGGCCAGAATAGTAGAGTGTCCTTTTCTAGGGGATCTTCCTGATCCAGGGATTGAGCCCATGTCTCCTATGTCCACTGCACTGGCAGGTGAGTTCTTTACCACTAGCATGACTTGGGAAGCCCATTGTTTCCTGTGCTATACAGTAAATCCTGTTGCTTATCTATTTTATGTAAAGTAATTTCTATCCATTAATCCCATACTCCTAGTTTATCCTTCCTCTCCTCCCTTTCCCCTTTGGTAAACAGAAGTTGTTTTCTGTGTCTATAAGTCTGTTTCTGTTTTGTATGTAGACTCATTTGTATGTGCTTATTATTTTAAACTTGATTTTCTTGTACTAGTACTGTGGGTAGGAGCCCAAGAGTCCTATGGATTCTCTTTCTTTTGGTAGAAAATTTCTTGTAAAATTATTCATGTCAAGTATTTGGTTTGCCTTTGGTTTTTATCAAATACTTAAAATGAGTTGGTGGCTCTCACTGTCTTCTATGTTGACTAAAGTGTAAGAGAGCTCCACAGCATTCTCACCATGAAACATTCTTACTGCTGCTTCTACTTTCATGGGGCCTGCCAGATCTATTTTATCTAACTTCCTTTATCAAACTATCTAACTTTTATGCTTTTATTTAAAAAAAAAAAAAACTTTCTTAGACTTTGCCCACTACCACCCACGTCTCCTCTCTGACTAATTGCAGACACTTGAAAAGTATGTGCTTCTTATAAATTATTTTATTTTTGGCTGCACTGGGTCTTTGTTGCTGCCCGTGGGGTGTCTCCAGTTGCAGTGCACAGGCTTATCATTATGGTGGCTTCTCTTCTTGCTGAGCACAGGCTCTAGGCCTGTGGGCTTCAGTAACTGCAGCACTCAGCCTCGGTAGCTGTGGCTCATGGGCTCTAGAGTGAAGGCTCAGTAGTTGTGGTGCATGGGCTTAGTTGCTCTGTGGCTTGTGGAATCTTCCCAGACCAGGGATCAAACCTGTGTCCCCTGCATTGGCAGGCAGATTCCTATCCACTGTACTACCAGGCAAGTCCAATATTTGCTTTCTTGGTACAGTGCTTTCCCGATAGCCTGGACCTTGAACATTCCCCATTCCCAGAAGTCAGGCACCTTTCTCTTCAACCTGAGCTACCCGGTGACCTTTCTCCAGAAAAACTGTGTGAACTTTGAATTTTTTCAAAGTAATAAGTCTCCTGATAATTATAATACTGCCAGAGCTTATCTTTATTTCTGATTGATCTTCAGTTGGCACCGACTCCTAAAACTTTCTCCTTCTAGGCTCCACCTCTGTGTCCTGCACTGCAGTTAATGATCTATCAATATTAACAAATGCATAAGAGTTTTAAAAGAACTGCCTTTTAAAAAGAAGCCTGTAGAAATTCTTTCAGGAGAGAGAAAAATCCTTAAGAGAGTAAATAGTAATACTGTAACTGTATGTTCTGGGGATTTTTGTTTTCTTCTTTTTAGTATTTGCATGACAGCCACGATATCCCTTCTTTTCTGAAAATGTGTCTCCTGAAGCCTATTTACTCATTCGTCAACCATTTACTTTATTTTTCTTAACTGATTTTTACAAAAGCAACATTCACTCTTTGTGACAGTTATAAAGAAAAACCACCCTTCCCCTCCTTTCTTCAACCTCACTTGCCAGGTTAACCCAGGATTGCATCTAGGATTTCTTTCATCCACTTCACTATATTCAGATAGGCAAAAACAAATGTAAAGAGTTATTTTTTTCCTTGCCTTTTACAAAGAATAGAGGTGTTCCATACATATCACTATGAAATTATAATCAATATGCATGCATATAACTCCTTCTTCTTGTGTATTTCATGGTACCACTCTTGGTGTCTCTGTTGATAGACTGTCAATCCAACAAAGATTTACTTCACACACAATACATGCTAGACACTTCAGTAAATGCTAGGGAGAGAAAAATGAATAGCACATCACTTTTGATGAAGTCAAGGTTCCGTGGAAGAAACTAAACAAATGATTTCATGAGAACATGAAGTGCTACAATGAGAGGTTTACTGTTATACAGAGAAAAGACAGAGAAACAGAAGGAGATTTAGATTCATCTAGGGAGAAACTAACAGACAAGCGGGGAAGGCACAGGTTTAGGGAACAGCATGTGCAAAGCCAAGGAAGTTTGATGGAACATGGCACCCCCAAGAAACTGCCTAATGCACAGTATGGAGCAGCTGGAAAGGGCAGAATGGTAGGTTGGCACAGAAGTGAATGGACTTGTATACCAAGCGAGACAATCTGGACACATCCAGTGGGGGCTGAGAGTAAAGGAAGGACATTCCGGGATCTTAGCCTGAGAATAAGATCCTGGTTTTAGTCATTTAAGATACCTGGTGGTGGGAAGTTGTGGAGCAATGGGTTTTATCTTCTATTAATAAATCCTGATAATAGCAGTTGTAAAGAGGCTTGGCAATGGAAAGAAAAAGTAGTTTGAGATTCTATAATTTGCATATGAAATAAGTACATCAAAGATAAAATATTACAGTTAAAAATGATACCTGGCAGGTTAACTTGTGAAGAAAGACCAGATATAACAGGGGATGGCAAGAAGCTATTGACAAAATCTAGTCAAGAGGATTAGGGACTGAGGTGGGCCAGTGGCCAAGAAGGGAGGGAAGAGGATCAGATTTGTTTTTTGAGGTTGACCCAGTAGGGCTTGGGAGAAGGCAGTGGCACCCCACTCCAGTACTCTTGCCTGCAAATCCCATGGACGGAGGAGCCTGGTAGGCTCCAGTCCATGGGGTCGCTAAGAGTCAGGCACGACTGAGCGACTTCACTTTCACTTTTCACTTGCATGCATTAGAGAAGGAAATGGCAACCCACTCCAGTATTCTTGCCTGGAGAATCCCAGGGACAGAGGAGCCTAGTGGGCTGTTGTCTATGGGGTCACACAAAGTCGGACACGACTGAAGCAGCAGCAGCAGCAGCAGTAGAGCCTGTGGGTGGACTGGAGAGTGGTGGTGCAGGATTGCTTTTTAGCTTGGGCAATCAGATATACCCACTGAAGGAAGCACAGTGGAGGGCAGTTCTGCCCAGGAAGGGTGATAACTTCCGTTTTGTACATGTTGAATTTGAGGTGCCTGTGGAAACATCTTGGGCTCTGAACATTTTCCAAATACGTAGCAGTGATGGCCCTTCTAAAATATTTCATTTAACTTTGTGATAGGTTTTCCCCCTTCACAGAGAAAGAGGAATGAAATGACTCAGTAGGGTTGCAACCACGGACTCCAGTGTCAGGAGGTGGGAGCCACACAGCCCCAGGGACTGCACACTCAGTGCCCCTAAGTGAACTCACAGATGCTTCCTCTAGCAGACAATCTGCAAAAACATGACCTCTGGGTAGATCAGTCAGTAAACAGCATCCATCCACTGGGCTGAGGCATACATGGAGAAGCCATGGCTAGAAGAGTGGACTGTGGATAAGATTCCACCAGGCTACCCTCATCAGTCAGGCACTTGTGTACAGGCCCCAGCCTGCCCAGCCATAGGCAGTAGCCCACGGTCATCAGAGACCTCTTCTTTAAAAAAATTATTTTTAATTGGAGTGTAATTGCTTCACAATGTTGTGTTAGTTTCTGCTGTACAACACCATGAATCAGCTATTTAAGTATACATATATCCCCACCCTCTTAAGCCTCCCCCCTACCCCATCCGGCATCCCATCTCTCTCTCAGTCATCACAGAGCTCCGAGCTGAGTTCCCTGTGATATGCAGCAGCTTCCCACTAGCTTTCTATTTCACACATGGTAGTGTATGTATGTCAATGCTACTCTCTCAGTTAATTGCCTAATCCAACAGATACTTATCAATCCACCTCTTATTTTATTCAGTAAGCACACAATACTCCACTCTGGGCCAAGCACATTGGACACCAGGAACACCATCATGAGCAAGACTTGCCCTCAAGTTGCTCTCAGACAAGTGTGGGAGTCTGAAGTGACAACCCCCAAATCCCACTATCACATGATGAATGATTTCAAACTGATTGGTGCAAAGTATAGCCGTATGAGAAAAGGAAAAGCTCTTTGGGGCAGAGTTACAGGAAGCTTCAGGGAGCAAAAGTCAGTGAGAATCTTCCAGGGTTAGTGGGAATCCCCAAGACAGACAAGATTCCCAGAAGGATCTTCCACAGAGGGGAAGGCTGTTGGTTCCCAGACATGATCAGGAGAATCATCTGGAGAGCTTTTTAGGATATCAGCAAAGGAGATATTTGCAATTTAAAAACCTGATGGTGTACAGAAAAATTAAAGAATTTATCCGTGGAGAGCACTGCTCTTTGTTATTTGGGATAGAAACATAATAATCTTGTCTTTTTAAGTGCAAGGCCCAGGAACTTGGGTGGAGGGGAAGACTAATGCAAAAAGGGCTAACCTTGTCTGCAAACCAAAGGGGGAGCCTCTCAGAGTTTGAGGAAGATGCCTCCAATTCTTGCATCTTCCAGATTGTTCCCAGAGAAACACCTCAAATAGGAGATGATACTGGAAGGCTGGAGAGGAGAGGCAGTGACCTATCGGTTTGGGCATCTTTTACAAATTCCTGTAGACTCCAAGGTGGCACTAGTGGTAAGAGACCTGCCTGCCAATGCAGGAGACATAAGAGACTTGCATTCAAACCCTGGGAGGGGAAGATCCCCTGGAGAGGGAAATGGCAACCCACTCCAGTATTCTTACCTGGAGAATCCCATGGATAGAAGAACCTGGCAGGCTACAGTCCATAGGGTCGCACAGAATTGGACATGACTGAAATGATGGAGAAGGTGATGGCACCCCACTCCAGTACTCTTGCCTGGAAAATCCCATGGATGGAGGAGCCTGGTGGGCTGCAGTCCATGGGGTTGAGAAGAGTCAGACACGACTGAGCGACTTCACTTTCACTTTTCACTTTCACGCATTGGAGAAGGAAATGGCAACCCACTCCAGTGTTCTTGCCTGGAGAATCCCAGGGACGGGGCATCCTGGTGGGCTGCCGTCTCTGGGGTCGCACAGAGTCGGACACGACTGAAGTGACTTAGCAGCAGCAGCAGCAGAATGACTTAGTACGCACACACATGGGTCCCACAGAGTCGGACACGACTGAAGTGACTTAGCATGCACATGGGTGACTTAAACAACAAAGGTTATTTGTCACAGTTTCGGAAGCTGAAAGTCTAAACTGCCAGTGGATTCAGTTCCTGGTGGGGGCTCCCACCCTGGTTTGTAGACAGCCACCTTCTTGCTGTGTTCCCACATGGAGAACTCTGGTCTCTTCTCTCCTTATAAGGTCACTAATCTTATCTTGGGGCTCCATCCTCATGACCTCATCTAAATCTAATCACCTCCCAGGGCCCCCACCTCCAAATAGATATTCCTCACATTTGGAGGTTAGGGCTTCAACACATGAATTTGGAGGGAATACAAACATTCATTTGACAGCAGGAAGGAACCTGAAAGTGGGGGAGAGGGAAGGAGAGAAGATGGGAAGAGGGCACTCTGGGGGCAGGGAGCAGGTAAGGTCAGGGCATAAAGTCCAGGCAAGAGCCCTGGAGCAGGCTGCCATCTCCTTCTCCAAAAGATGGCAGTGACATCCTGTTACTCCTCTAATGGTGGAAAAGGCCAAGTCCTAGCAGCAGTGGTGCCTGATAGTGAATATTGCCTTATTTCCTGTTCTACCTTTAGTCTTCCCCATTTAGCTTTTGTTGTTTTTTAGTTACTAAGCCATGTCTGACTCCTTTGCAGCCCTATGGACTGTAGCCCACCAGGCCCCTCTGTCCATGGATTTTCTCAGGCAAGAATACGGGAGTGGGTTGCCATTCACTTCTCCAGGGGATCTTCCCAACTCGGATTGAACCCGGGTCTTTTGCATTGCAGGTAGATTCTTTACAGTTGGAGTCACCAGGGAAGCCCTCCCCACTCATTAGTTAAGCTTTATTATCCACTAATTAGTGTCCGCCTAGTGGTGGTGATAACCCTGGGGAAAGCAGGGAGTGGGTGATCTTTTGAAACAAATACAGGATAGGGAGACCACCAAACTGATCAAGGAAAAAGTATACATATAGTTGATTCACTTCATTGTACTTCAGAAATTAACATTTAAAGCAATTATATTCCACTGAAATATATGTGTGTGTGTATATATATATATATACACACACACATAAATATTTTTTTAAAAAAGGAAAAAGCTGGGATAATAGGTAAAAGAAAAAACAAGGAAAATCTCTGAATCTCCTTCCCTTTAACGTAGGAATCCTCAGACACATGTAGGAGGAAAATGAAATTTCCATGGAAACATATATCATGGAAGCTTGAGTTCTTTCAAAGCTAAAATAAAAGTAAAGTGTAAATAAAGATTTCCTTTCTATGTCTATCTGCCCCCAAAAATTCTGTTTCTGAAGGTTTGGGGGTGGGGTTGTGCCCAGATGGCCCTGATATACCACCAGGTTTAGGGACCACTGCCATAGACAGGGGCTTCCTAGGTGGGTGGCTCCGAGGTAAAGAATCCGCCTCCCAGTGCAGGAGACACAGATTCAATCCCTGGGTGGGGAAGATCCCCTGTAG
>NW_011494770.1:5784112-5785220 GCF_000754665.1 Bison bison bison
CTGTAGGAGGAAACAGCAACTCATTCTAGTATTCTTGCCTGGAAAATCCAGAGGAACCTGGTGGGCCACAGTCCATGGAGTCGCGAAGAGTCAGACACAATTGAGCAGGAACACACACCATAGACTATGGGGACCAGGAGTGTTTCAAGGAAGTGTGTTTTTTAGAAAGCTAAAAAAGTTTCTAAAACTTTTTTTGTGTATTTTAGACAGCTCAGCCTGCTGGGTCATGAGACCTAGAGGTAGCCTGAGAGATGGGCCCTCCTGAGGTTTCCTGTACGTGCCCCCACTGTGCAGCCTGCCAGTTTGCATTCCCATCGTCTCCCTGGGAAGGAGCATTCTCCCTGGCAGCAAGGTATCTTCACTTGAATTCCAGTGTCTGTTGTGGAAGGAGGATAAAAAGCATCTTTGTCATGTGTTTGTCATTCATCAGGATGCCATCTCTGAAAGACAGGGGCAGAACCAGGGCCACTTGGACCTACTCCTGGCTTTGGGATCTTGTTAGCTTCTTGCTTCTGTATCTGATCAGCTAATCAGGAGGAAATTGCTAAAGCTAATACCTGCCTTTTGCATTAAGCTGAGTGTAGATGGGTTTCAACG
This sequence comes from Bison bison bison, assembly GCF_000754665.1. Taxonomy (NCBI): domain Eukaryota; kingdom Metazoa; phylum Chordata; class Mammalia; order Artiodactyla; family Bovidae; genus Bison; species Bison bison. The sequence continues at coordinate 5,784,710 of NW_011494770.1, forward strand.
GAGAAGGCAATGGCACCCCACTCCAGTACTCTTGCCTGGAAAATCCCATGGATGGAGGAGCCTGGTAGGCTGCAATCCATGGGGTTGCTAAGAGTCGGATACGACTGAGCGACTTCGCTTTCACTTTTCACTTTCATGCATTGGAGAAGGAAATGGCAACCCACTCCAGTGTTCTTGCCTGGAGAATCCCAGGGACGGGGCATCCTGGTGGGCTGCCATCTATGGGGTCGCACAGAGTCGGACACGACTGAAGTGACTTAGCAGCAGCAGTAGCAGATGGGTTTCAAAAGAGGGAGCCTGCCTCCTCCTTATTTCCCTACTTTTTCGTAGAGCACTAAAAAGAAATTCAAGATGTTGCTCTTCTTACAAAATGATACTTTAAACTTGTCCTTAGCTAAGGCAGGTCTTAAGTCGAACTTGACTGAGCAGGCATGCACGCACTCACACTGGGGAAGCAAACCCTTGTGGGGGTCCTTTTCCCCTTAGAAATGCATCCTGAGCTCTAAATGTG
>NW_011494770.1:5785320-5788530 GCF_000754665.1 Bison bison bison
TTCTAATGTAAATGTGGGCAATACCAGGAAACGAGCTGGCACTGTATTTGCTGTCTTCATATCTCCACTCTGTCTCTTTGGAGTCTTGGGTAAACATGCCCCCAGCCGCAGAGTTCCACTGATGGTGAGCACACAGCCTTGGACATCAGGCACCTCCCCTGTAAGTTCTGATTAACATCTCTCAAATCCACGACACACTTTCTGAGTCAAAGAACTAAAGAGACTGTCCCAAAACTTAAAACAATACGTGTCTCACATAGGAAAATTCTTAAATAAATCGTTCTTTTGCAAACATCAGGAGAAAACTTCTACTTTAAGAGTCATCTCACTGTGCTCATGGGGACTTAAACACATAAGTCTCAAATATGTTTATATATATACTAGGAAGCTGTATACAGTGTAAGTATAGATATGGTATTATTAGTGTTATATAATCCTTCAGCTATAGGATGAAGTAATACATGTATCACATATGAATACATGCCCCATAATATGGAGTTGTTACACACCATGCTAAGATTTGTACTATTAATAACTATATACCATTCCAAATGCTAACTGTCATTTTTCAGAGACCAAGCACTTGTTTTGGAAGAACAAGGCCACAGCTCACATTGTTCTAACAGTGTGGCCAGCTGCTGGCTTTACCACAATGGGACCCATTGTTGGGTAAATGGAGCCCCTCAGGTGAATGTAATTATGCAAATCCTTCCCTAACTACCAGCACTCTCCCGTCCTCTCCCTAGGGCCTCCCACCAGTGGGAACACTGTCACATTTCATTATGGGAGGCCTCGCTTGTTTCCTGGGAGTGTCCCCACCACGTTCTCAGGCCTGATGGGCAGAACCTGCTGCTGGCTCCATTCCCGAGGTTCTGCCGGGCCCACTAAGCTGCTGGGAGAAGACCAAACCCTTTTCACCAGCTGACACACTTCTTTGCAATATGTCACACATTGGCAAACCTATCCTTTAATTCCCTTGTGTGTCTACCCCGGATTCAAGGCAGGATCAGTTCAGTTCAGTCGCTCAGTCATGTTTGACTTTGCGACCCCAAGGACTACAGCACTCCAGGCCTCCCTGTCCTTCACCAACTCCTAGAGCTTGCTCACACCCGTGTCCATTGAGTCAGTGATGCCACCCAACCATCTCATCCTCTGTCGTCCCCTTCTCCTGCCTTCAATCTTTCCCAGCATCAGGGTCTTTTTCAATGAGTCAGTCTCCTCAGGTGGCCAAAGTATTGGAGCTTCAGCTTCAGCATCAGTCCTTCCAATGAATATTCAGGACTGACTTCCTTTAGGAGTGACGGGTTTGATCTCCTTGCAGTCCACAGGTAATTCTAAGGCCAGAGGCCAGAGAGGTAGGGAAAGATGCTGGAAGTTATGTAGCTCCAAGGTCAAGTGTCTGTTGTGTCTCTCTCTCTTTCTCACTCTCTCTCTCACATAGACACACACACACACACACACACACACACACACACACGGTTACTCTTCATTTACTCCAGAACAACCCTCTGTGGTGACTGAATATAAGCATTCCCCATCCACAGACAGAAAACTGAGCTGCATTTGCTTCTTTATTGACACAACCGGAGACATACCTAGAAATAGGGAACCTGGACAAATAGATCTCTTGAAAGTCCCCACCTTTTAAATTTTACATGAGTCACTCAGTGTGCAGGGGTCATTTTTTCCACATTTTTGGTGATTTCCCACAGTCACCAAAATAGAAGTCTGCCTACAGTGGGTCCTGCATACATGTGAGGGAACACAAATTAACACCTTTTTCCTTTCTAGAACTAGCTCAGTGAAAGAATTTTGGTTTAATAATTGCTTCTCAACATTCTGTATGTTGTTATCCTACCCTCTGCTAAGTTTTTTATTTTATTTTATTTGTAATTGGGGGATAATTACTTTACAATATTGAGATGGTTTCTGCCATACATCAACATGAATCTGCCATAGGTATACACATGTCCCCTCCCTCTTAAACCTCCCTCCCACCTTCTCCTCATCGCAGGAGGTCATCCCCTCTAGGTTGTCACAGAGCACTGGACTTGACTTTGGGTTCCCAACATCATACAGCAAATTCCCACTGGCTATCTATTTTACATATGGTAACATACATGTTTCAGTACTACTCTCTCAAGTCATCCCACCCTCTCCCTCCCTGACTGTGACCTAAAGTATGTTCTTTATATCTGCATCTCCTTTGCTGCCCTGCAAATAGGATCATTAGTACCATCTTTCTAAATTCCATATATATGTGTTAATATATGATATTTGTCTTACTCTTTCTGACTGACTTCATTCTGTATAATAGGCTCTAGGTTTATCCACTTCATTAGAACTGACTCAAATGCATCCCTTTTATAGCTGAGTAATATTCCATTGTGTATACATACCACAGCTTCTTTATCCATTCATCTGTCAGTGGACATCTAGGTTGCTTCTGTGTCCTCAGTTCAGTTCAGTTCAGTCACTCAGTCGTGTCTGACTCTTTGCGACCCCATGAATCGCAGCACGCCAGGCCTCCCTGTCCATCACCAACTCCTGGAGTTCACTGAGACTCACGTCCATCGAGTCAGTGATGCCATCCAGCCATCTCATCCTCTGTCATCCCCTTCTCCTCCTGCCCCCAATCCCTCCCAGCATCAGGGTCTTTTCCAATGAGTCAACTCTTCACATGAGGTGGCCAAAGTATTGGAGTTTCAGCTTCAACATCAGCCCTTCCAATGAACACCTAGGACTGATCTCCTTTGGGATGGACTGGTTGGATCTCCTTGCAGTCCAAGGAACTCTCAAGAGTCTTCCAACTTCACAGTTCAAAAGCATCAGTTCTTTGGCGCTCAGCTTTCTTCACAGTCCAACTCTCACATCCATACATGACCACTGGAAAAACCATAGCCTTGACTAGACGGACCTTTGTTGGCAAAGTAATGTCTCTGCTTTTCAATATGCTATCTAGGTTGGTCATAACTTTCCTTCCAAGGAGTAAGCATCTCTTAATTTCATGGCTGCAGTCACCATCTACAGTGATTTTGGAGCCCCCAAAAATAAAGTCTGACACTGTTTCCACTGTTTCCCCATCTATTTCCCATGAAGTGATGAGACCGGATGCCATGATCTTAGTTTTCTGAATGTTGAGCTTTAAGCCAACTTTTTCACTCTCCTCTTTCACTTTCATCAAGAGGCTTTCTAGTTCCTCTTCACTTT
>NW_011494770.1:5788630-5800575 GCF_000754665.1 Bison bison bison
TCACTTTCATCAAGAGGCTTTCTAGTTCCTCTTCACTTTCTGCCATAAGGGTGGTGTCATCTGCATATCTGAGGTTATTGATATTTCTCCCAGCAATCTTGATTCCAGCTTGTGCTTCTTCCAGCCCAGCGTTTCTCATGATGTACTCTGCATAGAAGTTAAATAAGCAGGGTGACAATATACAGCCTTGATGTACTCCTTTTCCTATTTGGAACCAGTCTGTTGTTCCATGTCCAGTTCTAACTGTTGCTTCCTGACCTGCATACAGGTTTTTCAAGAGGCAGGTCAGGTGGTCTGGTATTCCCATCTCTTTCAGAATTTTCCACAGTTTATTGTGATCCACACAGTCAAAGGCTTTGGCATAGTCAATAAAGTAGAAATAGATGTTTTTCTGGAACTCTCTTGCTTTTTCGACGATCCAGTGGATGGTGGCTGTGTCCTAGCTATTGTAAATAGTGCTGCAGTGAACACTGGGGTACACGTGTCTTTTTCAATTGTGATTTCCTGAGGGTATATGCCCCATAGTGGCATTGCTGGGTCACATGGAGGTTTTACTCCTAGTTTTTTAAGAACTCTCCGTACTATTCCCCCTAGTGGCTATACCAGTTTCATCTGTTAAGTTTTAACTGTTGAGAGAATTTGAATATAAAGTCAGATGTAAAGACAGTGAACCAAAGAACATTTTTTCAGGAGAAAATAAAACACAGAATCACTAATTACAAATGTTATTTACTTTAAATCTAAACTAGCCTTGATATCAAGATGATCATCAAAGAATCAGATATTCTAAATGTCAGAGGCTTTGTGAAATTTGCAAATCATGAGTGAGGATACAGACTAAGTTTTGGTTAGCAGAACGAGATTGGGGGGAAAAGGTCAAAATTACTGGCAAAGAGTTCTCATAATTCAGAGCCAAGACCATATATGAGGGAGATTATCAGGGAAGATGATGGCTTATTTCTTCAGTCACACAAAAGTAGTATGACTATTGTGGGATAGAACTGGAAGAAATAGAATGTGTGTATGAGTAAATGAATAGGATTCTGTGTATTTTTAAGCTTTCCTGGAATCTGTCATTTTAGTTTTAAAAAAGAAAAAAAGATTTGGGCTCTGGTAATAAAATATAGTTCAATATTTTTCATATTATTTCAAGGGCTCTTAGATTTAGGTAGATGAAGTAAAAATAAATTCATGTATTAGAACCTACTACAATAGATTCAAGATTTCTAAAAGGGTATCTATCACATGTAGGAAATAAGCAGATTTTCTCATTGCACAGTTTCATTACAACCAGATTATGGTATCTTAAGTCTTTCATTATGTTTTATCTGTCATCTGTTTGGTCCTCTGCACTGGCCATAAACTGTGCCAGGTACTTTATTCATTCATTGGAAGCTCTTTATTTCTCCAAGCAATCACATGAGGGGTAATGATTTCCATTTTACAGAATTGGAAACTGAGGCCCAGCTACATCAAGGAGAAAGCATAAACAAGAAAGGAAATAAATCCATCATGAAATGGGCCCTAACATTGAGCAGATCCTGGGGATCCTTGCCTTTTGTGGCCTCTTCTCTAATGTTCTCTTAAGGAGAGTTTGGTGGGAGTATGACCACTCTGAGCACAGGAGTTTGGAGAATGGAAAGCCCACATATCAACTATCAGAGTCTCAAATGAAGATGAGCCTCATCAGCCCTTGCCGAAGAGTCCACCAGTAAAACCTGCCAAGACGTCATAGGCACATCCTGCCATCAGTCCCTACAAACTGAACTTCTTTTTTTTCTAAAATTGCCACAATAGGGACTTCCCTGGCTGTCCAGTGGTTAAGACTTCGCCTTCTAATGTAGGAGGTGAGGATTCGATCCCTGATGGGGACACTAAGATCCCACATACCTTGTAGCCAAAAAACCAAAACAGAAAACAGAAATAATATCGTAACAAACTCAACAGACTTTAAAAATGGTCCACATGAAAAAAAAATTTTTAATCATCATAAAATTGCAGCAATATTAAGATTTTTTTAATATTAAGATTTCTTAAAACTGCTTTTAATTCTCTTTAGTGTCATGATTCCATTTGGCATTTTTTCTTGTTTCCTATAATACTTGGTATGTTATGATATGTTTACAAATAAAATAAAGTAAAAAACTAGAATAAGGGAAAGAAAGCACTTTTATCACACACACACACAAAAAAACTGCCCTGGTGAGGCAGGCAAGAAATTGCATTCAATATTCCATACATGAAACACAACTTTTCATCTTTTTTGACTGATTGCCTACATGGATTTTAATCAATCCTGGGTGCAGCACTGTATGTACAGTCAGGATTCTTGCCCTAAGTTTATTATCCATATCAGTTTCATTAAGGGAGTGAATTCTTTACAAGAGCCAAATCATATCAGCTCTTTAGTACAGAACAGCAAATAATCTGTCAGTCTCGGTAAGAGCTGCACTGAAAGTATAAGGCGTGTATGTGTGTGTGTGTGTGTGTGTGTGTGTGTTTAAGTCGCTCAGTCGTGTCCGACTCTTTGTGACCCCATGGACTGTAGCCCGCCAGGCTCCTCTCTCCATGGGATTCTTCAGGCTAGAATACTGGAGTGTATTGCCATTTCCTTCTCCAGGGGATCTTCCCAACCCAGGGATCGAACCTGGGTCTCCAGCATTGCTGGCAGATGCTTTATCCTCTGAGCCACCAGGGAAGCCCATAAGGCCCATAGGTAGTTATTTATATGAAAGTCTTCCTGCACTAACACCTTGCTAGCAAAGCAACCACTACTTTCCCCAGGGTTCCTTTCCAGAATCACCCCCTCAGAGCCCAGCACATTCTGGGACATCAGAGCTGGAGCTTTGCTGTCCTCAGAAAGCTAAACTGTACCTGGCCTTTCAAGGTATTCTAAAACCATGAATGTGAGTGTTTAGAAAAACAACCCACCTCTCAATTATAAAGATTGTCAAAAAGACAGTTTTGCGACTGTGGGAGTGGGAGGCAGGAAATAGAAATCTCTTTCTTGTGCTGTAGTTTTGGACTTAGGTATTAAAAGGAAACAGGCACTTGTAGTTTTCACAGTGGAGGAGGCAAAAGCAGACATGGTTGTGAATGACATCTCTTCCATCTAAAGTTGTCAGCTCAGAAACACTGCAGCCCATTGATCCCAAGCCAGAGCAGCGGTTTCTGGGGTTGTTTGAGGGGGTTTTTTTTGGCTGCCAGGCTGACAGCAATGGAAAGCTTAGAAATGACAACTGAACAATAGAAAAATTCCACCATGTTGCTATTAATCATTAAAAAGGAAAGCCGGTTCCCTGATACCAGCTGGAAAAACCTACAACAGGGCAGTCATTCCCTTTGCACGCTCCCCTCTGACCACACTGGGGAACCAAAGCAGTCAGAGGAATCTAAGATGGATGAGAGGTGGAAGGAAGTCTGTCCAAAAGGCCAGATTTTCCCATACTCTAGAAAAAGTGTCTTTGTAACTAGGGTGAAGTACATTGTTATCAGATAAAGGCCAGTGAAGCAACATGTACAATGGAGTGACTAAGAAATAGTTTATTATTTGATGGTGATGATTAATACAACAAAGTGCCAATAAGTGACTCAATTCTCAGTCTCTATTCGGAAGATTTTATCAAGTGCTTTCCTGAAGCTTGCAGAGAGATGTGAACAATTATTTACCTTTTCTTTCATATGTATATAGAAAGTCCATGCACTTAGGCATCTCCTGGCTTAAAAAAAATAAGTAAATAAAATAATCTATTTCTTTTTATTTTTTCCTATTTTTTTCTTTGTTATCCCTATTCCAGAAACTTCTAGGATCAATTAAAAGCTGTTCTATGAACAATGAAGTGTTGGTGATTGCATCAGCTTTCTCCTCAACATTACCTATGCTTTAGTACTATTGTTAAGGAAATAAAAATTAACAGTAAAGAAAATTTGAAAGATAGAGCAAATCCCAACTATTTTCCCTTTTTAAAATTCCCTTCTAATGCTAATGATATGCATGCTCTGTTTTTGCATGGTAGTTAGTTTAATTCGTGGAGAAGGCAATGGCACCCCACTCCAGTACTCTTGCCTGGAAAATCCCATGGATGAAGGAGCCTGGTAGGCTGTGGTCCATGGGGTCGCTAGGAGTCGGGCACGACTGAGCGACTTCACTTTCACTTTTCACTTTCATGCACTGGAGAAGGAAATGGCAACCCACTCCAGTGTTCTTGCCTGGAGAATCCCAGGGACGGCGGAGCCTGGTGGGCTGCCGTCTCTGGGGTCGCACAGAGTCCGACACGACTGAAGCGACTTAGCATTAGTTTAATACGTGCCAAAGAATATGCGCTACTTTCTTTTACTGAACATTGCGTAGTAAGCGTTTTACTTATCTTTTGTAGGTTACACAGAACTTCATAGGCCACATTGTTCTACAATTTAATTAAGGCCCTAGTGTTTTCTTCCTTTCCTTCTTCTTTCCAACTTAACTTCCTACTCTCTTTTCCTCTTTCTTTTCTACCTATCACAAGTCCCATCGTTTCTTATTTGTTTAGTCTTTTTTTACACCGAGTTTCCAGAAATGTGATTACTATGTGAAGGCAAATGATAATTTTTATTGTTCTTTGTATATAGTGCTAACTTGTTTTCCAAGATGATTGTAGCAATTCACACTGCCAGCAGTGGTAGATAAGTGTATCAAATTCCATAAGCCTCTCTTGACAGTATGTTTAAATTGTTCAAAAATCCTAATTGTTATTTTTATGTATATTTTAAAATTTTTAGCAAGGTTCAAAATTTAAGTCTTTTTGCTTGCTAATTATGTTTCCTCTTGTTCAAATAATTTATTTATCTATTGGGAGTTTTTGCTTGCTTTTCTTGCCAATTTGTATAAAGTCTTTCGATCATAAAGAAGATGCTGTATTTATCACATGTGCTCTATACCAGCTCTTTGTTGAGGAAGGTGTTTTTAATGAAGATGTAAAGATTTGCAAAGTCTCTTTAGCTTAATCTATAGACTTCCAGTTTTTCGATTCCATCTTTTACTTCGAAGGTAATCAAAAGCAATCCAGGGACTTTCCTAGTAGTCCATTGGCTAAGATGCAAGGGGCCTGGGTTCGATCCCTGGTCAGGGAACTAGATCCCACATGCCATAGCTAAGATTTGCATGCTGCAACTAAGACCCAGAGTAGCTAAATAAATAAATATTTTTCAAAAGCAATCCAACATTTAGTTATTTGATAAATATTAAACTCTTTCTCCATAAATTAAAATATTTAGTTTTTTACTGTATTATTGAGTGCACGATTCAGATACAAAAGGACTTTATGCTCCAATCACTACCCACTAACCACTATCTGTTTCCTTCCTGGTCACTTCATGAGACCTGCCTTGTGACATATTAAATTCTTACCGCCATGAAGCTATTACACATGTATTTATTGTGGCTAATATGGGGCAGTGCTGCTCCATTTCTTAGTCTTTTTCTTTTGTATAATATTCTCTGATACTTTTACCTGGCCCTTCTTTGAAAGAAAAGTTTAAAATATATTATCAGGACTTCTCTGGTGGCTTAGTGGCAGAGAATCTACCTGCCAATATAGGAGACTCAAGTTCGATCCCTGGTCCAGGAAGAATCCACATGCCATGGGGCAACTAAAGCCCTGTGTCACAATTATTGAGCCTGTGCTCTAGAACCCAGGAGCTGCAACTATGAAAGCCTGTGCGCCCTAGAGCCCATTCTCGGCAACAAAAGAAGCCACCACAAGGAGAAGCCTGTGCATTACAATTAGAGAGTAGCCCCAGCTCGCAGTAACTAGGGAAAAGCCTTCATAGCAATGAAGGCCCAGGACAACCAAAAATAAAATTATATTATCAGACTTAAAATCATCATACTGGAATTTCTTTACACCTGAGAAATTCTTTCTTGCAATACTTGAGATAAAGCGGCATGTGACGACTGGGGTATTTTAGTAACAGATGTCCTGAATTAAACTGGGTTAAGTGAATATTTTCACTCTGAACAACCTGAAGAAGACATGAACTAAGAAGCCGATAGAAAGTATAGCTAAGGAGAGGATTCCAGATCCATATTCAAGGAAAATGTAAAGAATCAGGTCCAAGGGGACTGAGTTAGCCTTGAAAAGTCGAAAAGTGGCATCTGGCACTGAGAAATCTAGGATCCAGGAGAGCAAGAATAAACCAGTAAACAGACTTAGCCGAACCATGGGTATCTAACCAGACTCTTGGTTCTTGGTATTTTTCTACAAGTTCATTGAGTTTCCCTTGTGTCAGCAGTGTCATTGTGAGCCTGACCATGCATTTTATAAACTAGAAAGAAGCTTATATACTCCTGTGAACTGTCAATAAAATCCAGGCATCTGTCAGATTTCTAGAATGTTTGATGTGTTCTGCAGGAATCTTACACAAATTCTCAATGAATCTTTCATTGCAGGTTCCAAACAGGAAAAGGAGTACATCAAGGCTGTATATTGTCACCCTGCTTATTTAACTTATATGCAAAGTACATCATGAGTAATGCTGGGCTGGAAGAAACACAAGCTGGAATCAAGATTGCTGGGAGAAATATCAATAACCTCAGATATGCAGATGACACCACCCTTATGGCAGAAAGTGAAGAGGAACTAAAAAGCCTCTTGATGAAAGTGAAAGAGGAGAGTGAAAAAGTTGGCTTAAAGCTCAACATTCAGAAAACTAAGATCATGGCATCTGATCCCATCACTTCATGGCAGATGGATGGGGAAACAGTGGAAACAGTGGCTGACTTTATTTTTGGGGGCTTCAAAATCACTGCAGATGGCAGTTGCAGCAATGAAATTAAAAGACGCTTACTCCTTGGAAGGAAAGTTATGACCAACCTAGATAGTATATTCAAAAGCAGAGACATTACTTTGCCAACAAAGGTCCATCTAGTCAAGGCTATGGTTTTTCCAGTAGTCATGTATGAATGTGAGAGTTGGACTGTGAAGAAAGCTGAGTGCCGAAGAATTGATGCTTTTGAACTGTGGTGTTGGAGAAGACTCTTGAGAGTTCCTTGGACTGCAAGGAGATCCAACCAGTCCATTCTAAAGGAGATCAGTCCTGGGTGTTCATTGAAAGGGCTGATGTTGAAGCTGAAACTCCAATATTTTGGCCACCTGATGTGAAGAGCTGACTCATTTGAAAAGACCCTGATGCTGGGAAAGATTGAGGGCAGGAGGAGAAGAAGACAACAGAGGATGAGATGGTTGGATGGCATCATCAACTCGATGGACATGGGTTTGGGTGGATTCTGGGAGTTGGTGATGGACAGAGAGGCCTGGCTTGCTGCGGTTCATGGGGTCGCAAAGTGTCAGACGTGACTGAGCGACTGAACTGACTGAACTCTCTTAGTACAGATTTTTAAATAAACTGAAGAACCATTTACTTTGTGATATTTTGCAATATTTTGTTTTGAAATGTATACTCTTGAAATCGATAGTAAGTCATAATAGTGGCCTTTATTTTCCAACTTCAAAATTGCCTTTTTTTAAAATCAGAAAGGCGTGTGATACCCTCTTAGCTACAAACATCATTTTCTAAGAAATAAAATACCCTCAGCAACAAATTTCAGGCATGTTTTATTTCCTGATACGTTGATCAAGATAATGAAAATAATATGCCAGATCAGTTCTACAGAAATCTGTCTTTATTCAAACATCTCTATGAGTTTAAATACATTTTATTTATGAATGTTTTTGACAATTTCCAGAGCTTTTTCTTTCCATTAGAAACTCTTCATTCTAAATGACATCTCTATAAGTAATTATTATTTAAAGGAACAAGTATTATAAAGAAGAGATTGTTGCATCCTTTACAATACCATCTTCTCGGTCTTACCTGGTGGCTCACACATAAAGAATCTGCCTGCAATGCGGGAGACCTGGGTTCGATCCTTGGGTTGGAAATATCCCCTGGAGGAGGGCATGGCAACCCACTCCAGTATTCTTGCCTGGAGAATCCCCATGGACAGAGGAGCCTGGTGGGCTACAGTCCATGGGGTCAGAAAGAGTTGGACATGACTGAAGCAACTTAGCATGCACACACGTTCTTTCCCCCGTCTCTGCTCGCAAGCTCTAAATAGCAGCAGACAGCATTTACGTAACCTTATACACTTGGCCACAGAGATTGCTTAAGAGAAAGTCCCTGAATCAAATGAAGATGCATCGACTCCCAAGACACTGAGTGCAGCATTTCATCCTGGGAAAGCCTCATGTAACAGAAATTCTTGGAACTTTGCACCGATCCTCTCCGGTATCTATTTTTGTGTGCCCATTTCCTGGCTTTGGTGCACTTTGCCTCTAAGAGCTTGCATCTGTGATTCTCTTCTGAGGCCTGTATGGGGCTACTGGAGATACTTTGCTTTCGTACATCTGCAAGCAAGTGCAGAGAGTCAGAAGCATCTGGAATGGTGTGGCCTTTAGCCAATGACCAGCTGTTGTGCGAGTTTAAAAGTGCGAGAAACTTGCCCTATATCTGGACAAACCTTGAATGCCATTTGCACTCCAGAGGTTCCCCGTAGGATCCAACTAAAGCTGGAATTTTATCTGAAATTGAATCCTTGTTTGGCTTCCTTCCTCTTCCATGTCCTGCTCCTCCTTCCTTTTCTCCTAAGGGCACTTTCATTATAAATGACTTGAACATAGAGCCCCTTCACAGGCTCTGCTCCTAGCGAACCTGGCCCAAGCCAGCATGGACTCCCCTGGGGTCCATGAGTTTCTCTCTGAGATTTTCACACATGGGGTTGGGAGGTAGGAAGCTTGTTAGGATGAGCCTGAAGCTGACCCACAGGAAGCTGGGAAGACAACCCTGAAAGGCCAGTCTCCACCTTCAGGTATCCTGGAGGCGTCTCAGAAACTTCCAAGGTGTGCTTGAGATAGAAGCTGTGGTTCAGATAGTTTATTCCACCCTTACCATTTGCACAAAGAAAATCTCAACTAATATCATCCAGACAGAAGAACCCTCAAAGGCTAAAGTCCCTCTCCATGGGAAGCAACAGTTACTCCAAACATCATACATAATTTCAGGGGTTCACAGCCACAGTCATGAATTCTTTATGGCTCAACCCCACCTCCTATTAGCGTCATCCCAGCACTTCTGAGTTTATGAAAGTTAAATGCTCACAGGTTGTTTATTACTCATCCTGGCAATAGTGCTTGCCTTGATTGATAATCCTTTAGACATGTATGAGAAAAACAATAACCAGGACTCTTCTGTTTGGATTTTTCCCAAGTAAACACATATACAAATATAGAAATCACAGCTCATAAAGTCAATAAATAAGGAAGAAAAAAAAAATAGTACATGCCAAGTGGAGCACCTACTTGTAGCTGTGCAAATGTCCCTATGAACAGAGAGGTCATGAAAACAAGTGGGCAAAACAGAGAAAGATGGTATCCTTGAACTATCATCTGACCCTGAGCATTACCTAAGTAATAGTACTTCTCTGATAGAATTTTATGCTGCTGCAAGATCAGTGAAATTACAACGTATGCTCCGTAATTCACTTACCTGATTTTGCATATTTTATCAGTTCTGCCATGTGTCCAAATGAAAAAAAAATTCTTCTCAGGACAGCTGGGCAAGCTCCTGTCTTCTCCCTGCTCTGCACCCTTCAGCAGCCCTGTCCCCATGCTACACACAGTATATTGTGTTAGGAAGATTAAGTAGCCTAATATTCTCAGGCCCATAGTGGCAGCATCCAGTAAATATCTACAGGTTTGTTTTAGTCCTGGACCTGTGCTCAGATGCACCTCATACTCTATTCTCTGAGCCCCTTAAGGTGCCCCTCTGTCACAGAAGCCCCTCTGGGTGTGGATGTCAGAGTAGCCGGAAGCTGAGTCTACGAGGGGTTCCCTTGGGACATTTACCTTGAAATCCCATCATCTTACAGAAAACACTCAAGAATGTTCTGGGATCATTTTGCACTAGTTCCTTGACCTTGGAAAGCAGGGCTAGGCAGAGGGGACAAAGGAGTTCTTCATGCCTGGCAGAATCGTCACTCTAAGATGGTAATCATCTTCTACAGTTGTAGGTAAATGTCCCTAAATTGTTTCCCAACAAAAGTTGGGAAACTTTTGGGGATCTGGGAAACTTTATTTCCCTCTGACTGTGTTATCTTCTGCTTTATGAAAACCCATCTTTGGAGTGGTGGAGAGGGTGAATTGGATGAAGGCAGCCAAAACGTACAGACTTCCAGTTAGGAGATAAATAGTTACTAAGGATGTCATGTACAACATATTAAATGTTATAATATGCTGTATTTTATGTGGGAAAATTGTTGAGAGTAAATCCTAGGCATTCTTACCATAAGAAAAAAGTATTTTTTTAGTTTTCTTTTATATATCTGTATGAGATAATGGATGTTCACTGAACTTTTTGAGGTATCATTTCATGATGTATGGAAGTCAAATTGCTATGCTGAAGTGCTGTGTGTCAATTATATCTCAATAAAACTGAAAGGAATCAACAGAAAACCTATCTTTATAATAAGTGAACTTATATTTGCCTATCCCTTGATTTTACAAAAAAAAAAAGAAAGAGAAAAAAAAGAAAGGAGGACAAGTCATACCCTACACTTGATAATGGTGCCTGTCAGCATCTTTCTGTTGAACACATCATCTTCTCATTTTGACAGGCATATGGCAAACGTTAAGGCTGCCTCCACCTCTACGCCTTAACTGAAACTTGGTTTTGCCTGATGACAGTGTTCCTTATAACCAGTTTTCAAGAATAGAGTACTCATATTCCCTCTCCTCTTTAAACTTCACACCTTTAAACTACAGAGTCATACGCTGCTGCACAACAGATTACCACAAGCTTAGCAACCTCAAGCAACGCCTAATTATTAGCTCACAGTTATGCGGTCAGCAGTTTAGGAGGTTCTGACTGGGTTCTTTGCTTAGGGCCTCACAGGCTGAAGTCAAGGTGTTGGCCCAAGTCAGCTTTATCTGGGGGTTCTGGGGAAGAATCTGCTTCCAAGCAGATCGAGGCTGTTGGCAGAATTCAGTTGCTTGGGGGTTCTCATTTCCTTGCTGGCTGTCAGGTGGAGGCCTTTCTCAGCTTCTAGCAACTTCTCTCTGGCCCTGGCATGAGGCCCTGCTCTATCTGCAAAGCCAACAAGGAGTGTAAATCCCCATCACATTTTCTGACTTCTTCTTTTGCCACTTTCTGGAGAAAATTCTCTGCTTTTAAAGGGCTTATCTGTCTGTCCAGCCCACCAATAGAATCTCTGACTTGGGGTTTTAATGGCAGCTGCAAAATCCTTTCAGAGCAACACCTAGGTGAACGTGAGATTGAACATCTAGGGCACAGACATCCTGAGGGAGAGGCCATCTTTGGAATTCTGTCCACCATGGCTACCAACTTAGAAGCACCTCAGCCTCTTTGAGGGTCTTGGATTAATGTGGAAACCTTCACAGCTGGGATGTGTGGTTTCTCCTAGGGCAAGCTCAGCTTTTGGAGTTATTTGCAGCTCACTGTCTGGATTTTTGTCTGCTACGCTTCTTCATCTTATTTATGTCTTCTTCGAGTTTTGTGGAAGGTTTAGAGATTTCATTTACTTTCTTGTGAGGCTAAAAAGTTCTTTAAAAATTATGTTTGTATAAATTTATATAGGATCTAGTTATGTTTTAATAGAAAGGCATTTTGGAGTAGATAACCCTTATGATGATGCATTAAGTGGCCACAGATTCTTTAATTAAATATGTGTGTGTGTACTTATCAATGATACAGCATGGTTACTGAGCATTCAGAATGGATTCCAGCCATGAATGCCCAGTACAACTAAATAACAGCCTTGCTATGGTGGCTCAGTCCATGGGGTCGCTAAGAGTCGGACACAACTGAGCGATTTCACTTTCACTTTTCACTTTCATGCGTTGGAGAAGGAAATGGCAACCCACTCCAGTGTTCTTGCCTGGAGAATCCCAGGG
>NW_011494770.1:5800675-5808667 GCF_000754665.1 Bison bison bison
GTCGGGGTCGCACAGAGTCAGACACGACTGAAGTGACTTAGCAGCAGCAACAGCATGGTGGCTCAGTGGGTGAAGAACTCGCCTGCAATCCAGGCAACATAGGAGACATGGCTTCAATCCCAGGGGCAGGAAGACCCCCTGGAGAAGGGCAGGGCAATCCACTCCAGTATTCTTGACTGGAGAATCCCATGGACAGAGGAACCTGGCATGCTACATAGGGTCGCAGAGTCAGACATGACTGAAGCAATTGAATACACGTGTATGCTCTAATATCAAGGAGGTATGTTATAAAGTGCTATGAGAGACTCGATGAATACAAAAAGATGTGACAAGTCTTATGAGGAAGAAGAGCTATGTATGTAAAAGATAATAGAAAAATTTGTGTTAAAAGAGATAAAAATAAAATGTTTTGCATGGGAGGGGAGAAAGATTGTTTCTAGCTAAGCAATCCAGAAAATTCCATGAGAATACTGCTCATGAGATGAGGCCTGAGGAAAACAGGCATCCCAGGCCTTTCACAATCTCACCTAGGGAAAAAACATTTTTCAAGACCTTGATGGAGTACCCCCTGTAACATGTGTGTTAATGTGCTGGCAAACTATTAAAGATAACTTCTGTGTCTAATGTAGGTATAAGCCTATTTTCTGCATTAGATCTAATTTTGATTATTAAAAGGTAAACCATGACATCAAGACATCAATTTCATGACATCAGGAGACTCAAGAGACTAGCCATAAGGCTATCTATTGTTTATTAATCTGTGTTTAAAGTAATACAAAATATCCAGATTTCATCACATTGTTTTTTAATTGAAGTATAGTTGACTTTCAATAGTATCATAGTTTTAGGTCTACAACATAGTGATTTGATATTTCTATAGATTGTATTCCATATAATGTAATTATAAAATATTGTCTATAGTCCCTGGGGTATACATTATGTCCTTGTATCTTACTTATTTTATACAAAGTAGCTTGTATCTCTTAATCCCCTTCACCAGTCTTGCCTGTCCCTCTAGTCCTCTCTACTCTGGTAACAGCTAGTTTGTTCTTTGTGTCTGCTTCTGTTTTGCTATATTTGTTCATTTGTTTTATTTTTCAGATTTTACATATAAGAGAAAAACACACAGTATTTGTCTTTTTCTGTCTGACTTGTTCCACTAAACATAATACTCTCCAGGTCTATCCACATTGTCACAAATGGTAAAATTTCATTCTCTTTTATGGTTGAGTAAAATTCCATTATATATATACACACACACACATATCACATCTTCTTTATCCATTCATTGGTTCATGGACAGTTAACTTTCTGTCATATCTTGATAACTGCAAGTTATGCTGCTGTGAATATTGGAGTTCATGTATCTTCAAATCAGTGTTTCCATTTTCTTGGGATTTATATCCAAGAGTAGAATTGCTGGATCATATGACAGCTCTATTTTTAATTTTTTGAGGAACTTTCATGCTGGGTTTTTGTTTTTGTTTTTGTTTTTTTACAGTGGTTTCACCAATTTACATTCCCATCAACAGTGCACTTGAGTTCTCTATTCTCCACATTCTTGCCAACACTTATTCCTTGTCTTTCTGACAGTAGCCATTCTGGCAGATGTGAGCACATTGATTTTTCATAGCTCAGGGCTCTCATCTTTTGATCGTCAGTCCTGAAGCAGAGGATTTGGTTCATGACTGCATATCCTCTTTAAAGAGGAAGATATGCTGATCCTTTTTCAGCAGCATCTCTCAGGGTAAAAGTGATGGATGTGTTGGTTGCTTTGATAGATTGCAAATGTGGCTACAATTATTTGGCTCCCTTTGCAATGTGACTTTGTAGCTCTTCCCATCAAGATGGGGGGCCTATTTTCCCTCTCCCTGATTCTCAGCTGAACTTGTGACTTGCTTTAATCAATAGAATGTGAAAGAGGTGACATCATGCCTGGTCTCCAGAGACTGTGCCTGCTGGCCTGCTCTTTTGGAACTTTGTGGAACCACAAGTGAACAAGTCCTGTACCCCGTGCAGCCAAATCCAGAAACAGAGCTGGATTTCAGGTGCTTGAGGAAGCACAGCTGAGATCAGCAGAATGTCGGTTCCCAAGAAAAAGAAATAGTGGCTGTTATTTAAAGACACTAAGTTTGGAATTGCTTTGTTATTCTATCATAATTCCCTTTCTCTTCTGAGGCAGGTTAAAAGGGCAAGTCACTCCCTGTTCTAGTAGTATTACATAGGGATCTGGGACAAAGATTTCTTTCAGGAGCTTTGCAAAAATATTTCATTTGTTTCAATAATGTGCAAATTTTCTTTCTGTGATAGACACACATAGATTCTGGGTAATTTACTTAAGAACTACAGCTAAACATCACAATATTTTATTTCCCTTTTTTTTTCTCTAAAAGTGAAAAAAAAAAAACCCACATTAAATGTGTAGTAAGCTCCAGGTACTTCAGAAGAAAAATGAAGTGTTTAATTAAAAGTCTCCTGAATGTCTAAGCTTCCCAAAGCCTCCAGCAGTGCTATTACATTACATAGCATTGGCCAAACTGGGGGGGCGGGGGGGTGGGGGCCGCTTAGAGGAGGAATGGTGTCCAAAACATCTGAAAAACATAAATGTCACTTTAGTTTTTGTGATGCTAATAGTGGATTTCTTTTTCTAAGTAACAATTATAACTTTCAAATTGTAAGATGTGGGCATTATTCTTCACTCTTGCCCTCCGAGCTCATTCTATGCATACGGATACAAGGCTCGGAGAAATTAAGTCACTTGGCTTAATGATACTGGTATGTCATTTTCCCATTACCATCTGACACCCAAACCCAGGCTTTTCCCACATGTTAATGAATAATCGCTGCTGTTTGTTGTTTAGTTGCTTCAGTCACGTCTAACTCTTTTGCAACCCATGTACTGTAGCTTACCAGGCTCCTCTGTCCATGGGATTTCTAGGCAAGAATACTGGAGTGGAGATCTCCATTTCCTTCTCCAGGGGATCTTCCTGACCCAGGGACAGAACCTGGATCTCCTGCATTGGATTCTTTACCACTGAGCCACTTAGGAAACCCAATAAATAATGAGTGGTCTGAAATTTAACAGTATGTTTCACTTAAGATCTTTAAAATGTTAATAACTTTTCTTCTTCCATAACATCCATTTTTTAATTTGGAAAATATTGAATAGAGAAATAATTATTATAACAATATAACATTTAATTTAAAAACCACCTCTACAATAATCTTTCAGGCTAACCTCACTGCTAAAATTGTGTTCATCTCCCCACCCCCAACTTTTGGTTTGTGAATATTTTAGACATTCAGAAAAGTTGAAAAAATTTTAAAGCAATCACCCATTTTGATTCTATAATTTATATTTTATAATACTTGCTTTACCACATCATCTACTCAGTTATCCTTTCTTACCCATCCTCCAACCAATTTTTGTGTATTCCCCTTTAAAAGGATGGTTCTATAGTCCAAGACAAAACACTGTTAAGAACATTGCTTTGTGAGCAAAGGTTTGTCATCTCACCTTGGCACCAAGAGCTGCAGACAAAACCACTGATGATCTGAAAGCCAACTTCGAAGGAAGGATGCCAATAAAAGAGCCAACTGCAATCAGTTTCAAAATGAGTTACGTGGTCTGAAGGAGGCATTGCCTGCCACTAATAGGAAGGCTTGGCAAGAATGCAACTCCTACCCACTGGCCTAGAGGATGTTTTTTCCTGCAGCTCTAATCCTGAGTCATATGTTGGCTCTTTCCCTTCATTTCCTTCTTTCCTTCTTTTTTATCTTTCTTTCTTCTTAGAGAAAGACTTTTCTCTAAGAAGGGACTTTCTTAGAGAAAGTTTGGGCTTTCTTCTCAAGAGTGATAGAAACAAAAATAAAAAACCATGGAAGGAATCATGGAATCACAGGATATAGAAGGACAGGAGAACACCCGACTCTGCCAAATGGGCCAGATCCCTGAGATTAAGGGTAAAGATCACCGAACACAGAAAGCTGAAAAAAAAAAAAAACATGCACAGTGTTGGAGAAAAGAGGAGAGGCAACTCCAGAAGAGTGACATAGCTGGAGGTTAAGGAAAAGTGGTCAATATGTGCTGCCAGGAGTCTGGAAGAAGGGCCTAGAAATACTCCATCCACTATTGTTTTAAAACCATAATGCCCACATAGGCTGGTAAATGATTATTTTTTTGTCCCTGGACCATGCTACTTTATACTTTGTTCTATTCACTAAATACAAGTATTGAACCAAAGGGAACCAGTCTTACAAATGGATTTGAAATCTTATAGATTTCAAATATAGCTACGCTTTGGGAGGCCCAGAAATTCCAGTGTATGCAGAGAGTTTTTATAAATCTTGTGGGAAGTTTTGTGGCTGCGTGACCCTGGCTTCTGGGAACTTCTCCAGTAAGTGAAGCCCACTGACTGCCCCCACGACTAAAACCACAACCATCCTTTGGGGGGGATAAACAGATAAACAAATGTCACTGCTTACCAAGAGAGCACTCAGACTGGAGTGTTTAGAGGACTAGAAAGAAGGATCTGGAGGAACTTGATCAACTGTCTTACAGTATGAAGAGTAAGGAAAAATCCTTCTTGACCTAAGGTTATTATAGATGTGGTTGTTATTTATGGATTTCACCAAGCACAAGATTACTTGGACCCTGGCTTGTAAAATGAGTGTTTCTGATAACAGCAGAAAATAATTCAAAAATAAAGCCTAAGACAAAAAAATCATGTCATTTTATTGTTACAGAGATAATATGAGGCTCTATCCGTTATAAGAAAAGTGGACCAGGGCTTGGAGAGACATTCGTATTAGGAAGGGCTATGGAACCAGAGTGACTGGGAGAGAACAGCCACTGAACCTTGGAAATGGAAGGCTACTTAGGGCAATTGGACGATCACAACTGCCTTGATGTCCCATAACCATCTAGCTCTCTGAAGCATCTGAGTCTGAATGTGTCTTTTAAAAAATATTTATTTATTTATTTGGCTATACAGGTCTTAGTTGTAGCTTGGGGGATCTAGTTTCCTGACCAGGGATCAGACCCAGGCCCCCTGCATTGGAAGTGCAGAGTCTTAGCTACTGCACCACCAGGGAAGTAAGTCTCTGGTCTTTATAGTCTTAAGCAGCTCAGACAACTGAAAAATGATGACCACCTCTCATTCTAAGCATCCCAGAAGCTCTATGTGTGTGAGAGGAGCAGAGAAATGAGCTGTATCACTCATACCTCTGTGTTTTTCGTATTAGGATCTCAGATATATTAGAGACAATGTAATTTTATGGTTTATTATAAACCTGTATTTGTAGTCAGTGGTTGCTATGGACTGTATCATGTCCACTCAAAGTTTATATAAAATGTATCTGTTGAAACCCTAAGCCCCCTTGTGACTGTATTTGCAGACAGGGTTCTTAGAAGTTAATTAAGGTTAAATGAAGTCTTCAGAATAGGGTCCTAATCTGACAGGATTGGTGGCCTTTTCAGAAGAGGAAGATAAAGAGACCTCTTGTCCTCTCCCTGTGCACACACTGAAAGGCCTTGGAAGGATCCATGAGAAGGTGGCCATTGACAAGATGGGAAGGGGACCTCCAAATCCTGACCATGCTGGCACCCTGATCTCAGACTTTCAGCCTCCAGACTGTGAGGAGCCTCCAGACTTCAAACAAAATAAATTTCTGTTAAGCCATCTAGTCTGTGGCATTTATTATGGCAGACTGAGCTGACTAATACAGTGGGAACAAGACCAAAGGAGGAGCCTAGATCTGACTCCTGGTCAAATACATTTTTTTGCTATTTTTAAAAATTTATCCACCAGTTCTCTTTCATTTTTGTTCTCTTTCTTGGACTTTCCCCCTCTCTCCATCTGTTTTCCCAAGTGAGTGTTGTGTTCTTGTATCTCTTCCAGCTGACCTCAGGATGACAGAACTTGGTAACATGGAATTTAAAAGGGGTTTTCAGAGGTCTAGGAACCATTATGCAGAGAATTTCTGTGTGCTGCTACAGTAGTCCATGTTTTTCTTTGTAGTACTCATGTTTGCTCTTTCCCTAGAGTAGAAGCTCCATGAGGACAGAGGCTTTTTAACTTGTTCATTGCTATATCTTTAGCCTCTAGCACAGAGAAAAATCATCAACTGTACCTTCTGTCACAATTCTCCCATTTATCTGGTTTAGCAAGCATTAACAAAGGACTTACTACAACCTAGGCTTTGTGCCATGGTAGATAGCAACAGTATGTGCTCAGTCATCTCAGTCACGTCTGACTCTTTGTGACCCTATGGACTGTAGCCCTCCAGGCTCCTCTGTCTGTGTGATTTTCCAGGCAAGAATACTGCAGTGGGTTGCCATTTCCTTCTGCAGGGGATCTTCCCAACTCAGGGATCAAACCTGCATCTCCTGAGTCGGCAGTCGAGTTCTTTACTGCTGAGCCACCAAGGAAGCCCCTATAGTGGTATAGTGGTTCTGAAAGTGTGGATCCTGAACCAAAAGCATCAATATCACCTGGGACCTTGTTAGAAATACAAGTTCTTGGGCCTGGCCCCAGACCTAGAAATCAGAAACTCTGGGTGTTGGGCAGAGCGTCTGTTTTTTCACAAGCCCTCCAGGTGCTTTAGCTCAGGTTCAGGTCTGTAGTAGTGATTACGTCAGTCGTTCATTCCATTGCCCCCATTTTTCTATCTCGGTGGAAGAAGTCCTTAATGCCCAGCACCTGAGTATTGCCAACAGCCCTTAGTAACTCTGAGCTGCTGAAGTCTAACTCAGTGTGCTCAGGCACACTGGAGTCATGCTGGGGTGTTTCCCAAATGTACTGAACACCGGGCTCCTCTTTTAGAAGCTCTGCTTCAATTAGTTCTGCCCGTGACCTGGCAATAATGTTTTAAAAGTTCTCCAGGTGATTGTAATATGTAGTCAAGCTTGAGAACCACTGAGATAGTTGGAAGAGGAATTGAAACTGAGCATGCTGAAGAAGTTGAAGTTTTAGATTGAGTCACATGAAGCTGCCATAGTTACAGGTCAAACTCTGTCAAATATTGGTAATTATATGTAGTTTAATGTATTGAATGTTCTCAACTCCCCCCAAAAAGCAGTCAACACACCCAATCAAAGGGCTCAGAAATAAAGAAATTATTATAAACTCAATTTGTTCAACTGAAGCAAAATCCATTATCTTCACCATTAATAATAGAATTGCTGAGAATTCCCTGCTGGTCCGGCAGCAGTGACTCTGTATTTTCCCTGCTGGGGCCTGGATTCGATCCCTGGTCAGAGGAACTAAATTCTACAAGCCGTGTGGCACAGCAAAAAAAAAAAAAGGAACTGCTACTGTGATTTTTGATTACTTTTCCCAAGAGCTGGGGTCACCAACTTTTCTGCAAAGGACCTAATAATAAATATTTTAGGATTTGCAGGCCACACGGTGTCTCGTACCTTCCCTAAACTCTGCCATTGTTGTAGGAAATCAGCCAGAGACAACATGTAAACAAAAGGGCACAGCTGTGTTCCAGGAAAACTGTATTTACTAAAACAGGCAGATTTGACCAGGGGACATAATTTGCCACCTCCAGTTCTGTGTTACGAATTTTCTATAACAGTGTCAGATAAAAGTTAAGACTTTTGCATGATGAAACAGCTGCCTATTGACTTAAGTAAAGTTACACAAATTAGCTATAAGACACAAAGAGAGCCTCCATATGTTAAGCAGTTTTCAAGTGCTCAGTGTAGTGTTGTTGAGTTCCTTGGAATAGAAGGACTCCCATTTAAGCAACAGTTGTGAGGTGTGGGGACAGAGATGGGAGAAGTCCCAAAGTGTGGGAAGTACTTTTCCCTTCCTATACAATTAATGTTTAGCAAATATTACTGTCTTAGTTCTTTATAGCATTGGACCTTGCGTCTATCACCAGTCACATCCACAGCTGGGTATTGTTTTTGCTTTGGCTCCATCCCTTCATTCTTTCTGGAGTTATTTCTCCACTGATCTCCAGTAGCATATTGGGCACCAA
>NW_011494770.1:5808770-5809107 GCF_000754665.1 Bison bison bison
CTCTTGCAACCCCTACCGTCTTACTTGGGTTTCTCTTTTTTTGGGGGGGGGGTTTCTCTTACCTTGGGCATGGGGTATCTCTTCACGGCTGCTCCAGCAAAGTGCAGCCATTGCTCCTTACCTTGGACGAGGAGTATCTCCTCACCGCCGCCCTTCCTGACCTTCAATGTGGGATAGCTCCTCTAGGCCCAGCTGTGGATGTGACTGATGATAGAAGCAAGGTCTGATGCTGTAAAGAGCAATATTGCATTGGAACCTGGAATGTCAGGTCCATGAATCAAGGCAAATTGGAAGTGGTCAAACAAGAGATGGCAAGAGTGAATGTTGACATTCTAGG
>NW_011494770.1:5811488-5811622 GCF_000754665.1 Bison bison bison
AGAGTGAAAAAGTTGGTTTAAAGCTCAACATTCAGAAAATGAAGATCATGGCATCTGGTCCCACCACTTTTGGGAAATAGATGGGGAAACAGTGGAAACAGTGTCAGACTTTATTTTGGGGGGCTCCAAAATCA
>NW_011494770.1:5811722-5819700 GCF_000754665.1 Bison bison bison
AGACATTACTTTGCCAACAAAGGTTCATCTAGTCAAGGCTATGGTTTTTCCTGTGGTCATGTATGGATGTGAGAGTTGGACTGTGAAGAAAGCTGAGCGCCGAAGAATTGATGCTTTTGAACTGTGGTGTTGGAGAAGACACTTGAGAGTCCCTTGGACTGCAAGGAGATGCAACCAGTCCATTCTGAAGGAGGTCAGCCCTGTGATTTCTTTGGAAGGAATGATGCTAAAGCTGAAACTCCAGTACTTTGGCCACCTCATGCGAAGAGTTGACTCATTGGAAAAGACTCTGATGCTGGGAGGGATTGGGGGCAGGAGGAGAAGGGGACGACAGAGGATGAGATGGCTGGATGGCATCACTGACTCGATGGACGTGAGTCTGAGTGAACTCTGGGAGTTGGTGATGGACAGGGAGGCCTGGTGTGCTGCGATTCATGGGTCACAAAGAGTCAGACACGACTGAGCGACTGATCTGATCTGACTGTCTTAGTTTGCTAGGGTCATCGTAACAAAGAACCACAGATTGTGCTAAACAGCAAAAATTCATTTTCTCACAATTCTGGAGGCTGGAAGTCTGAGAACCGGGTATTGGCAAGGTTGGTTCCTTCTAAGACCTTGGCTTGTCACTGGCCATCTTCTGATCTCTCTGTGCGTGTGTTCATCTCTTCTTTATCTTATAGAGACACAGGTCCGATTGGATTAGGATCTACTGGTATGACCTCATTTAACCTTAATTATCCCTTTAAAGTTTCTGTTTACAGATATAGACACATCCTGAGGTACTGAGAGTTAGAACTTCAGCACATAAATGGGGTGGAGGCATATATTCAGCCCATAACATTTATCAAATGCATTACCTTCATGACCAATACACATGTCAAGTAAGTTCTCCTCTAAAATCACTGTAGTTTCTGTTGCCGCTGCTGCTGCTAAGTCACTTCAGTCGTGTCCAACTCTAGACAGTGTCATACTGAGAGAAGTAAGTCAGAGAAGGAGAAACATCATATGACATCTCTTATGTGTGGAATCCGGAAAGAAATGATACAAATGAACTTACTTACAAAACAAAAAGAGACTCACAGGCTTAGAAAATGAACTTATGGTTGCCGGGGGGGAGGGGATAGTTAGGGAGCTTGGGATGGTCATATACACACTGCTATATTTTAAATGGATAAACAACCTATTGTACAGTACATGGAACTCTGCTCAATGTTATATGGCAGGCTGGATCGGAAGGGGGGTTTGTGGGAGAATGGCTACATGTATATGTATGGCTGAGTCCCTTCTCTGTTCACCTGAAACTATCACAACATCGTTAATTGGCTATGTATCAATACAAAATAAAAAATTTAAAAAAAGTCACTGTAGTTTCCCATTTGCCACATCCTAATGACTTGTCTCGAAGAAGGCAATGGCACCCCACTCCAGTACTTTTGCCTGGAAAATCCCGTGGACGGAGGAACCTGGTAGACTGCAGTCCATGGGGTGGAGAAGAGTAGGACAGGACTGAGCAACTTCACTTTCACTTTTCACTTTCATGCACTGGAGAAGGAAATGGCAACCCACTCCAGTGTTCTTGCCTGGAGAATCCCAGGGACGTGGAAGCCTGGTGGGCTGCCGTCTAGGGGATCGCACAGAGTCGGACACGACTGAAGCGACTTAGCAGCAGCAGTAGCAGCAGCAGCAATGACTTGTCTTACTCAGGGATAGTTACAGCTGGAAGGAGCCTGCAGCTGAGCTTATCCAAACTCATTTTGTAGCTAAGCAAACAGACCCAGAGAGATGCAGTGGGTGACCATAGTCATACCAATAGGCCAGAGGTAAGATGGTGTCAGGATGCTGATTCATGTTCTTACATGGATTTTCCAAATATTTCTTGAGCACTTACCACATCTAACCCAATGCTGGGCATTGGGTTAGATGCTAGAGATAAAGGGAGTTCCCGTCATGGAGTGGTTTAGACATGTACCCACCCATGAGCCATAGTTAAGCATGCAGTGTTGATGTGCCTGGGAAAAGTGGACTAAGTTTGTGAGGATGTTGAACATCTGTTGTTTCATCTCTAATTTCAACTCTAAAGCTAGGGAGTTCTTTCTGAAACTTTTGCTTTCTTCCTTTGTTTTATGATATCATCAGCTATATGGCTATATGGATTTACTAGCAATTTGCAAAGAAAGAAAACAATCAGACAATGTGAAAGATACATCCTGATGTAAAATGTTAAAACATGAAAAAAGGACATTTTAGATTTAGAGAAATAAGATTATGGTTATGAAGATTTAGAGAAGAGTCTGAAACAGGCCATTTTCTTAGTACTTTGGGGATATCCAGGATAATATTGCTTTGCCAGTAATTTGAAAATTATATATATCAAATTATGTATAGTTTTGAACTCTGTATTACCTGAGAAGTTCCATAAATATTTGTTGAATGAGTGACTTAGATTATCGGTGAATGTCTCATACCTGTTGTTTTTTATCCTTTCTGACTTGTATATTTAATGCCCCTGTTTTCCCTGTCATTTCCCCTGTCATTTGGTGGAGTTTCCTGGTGGGGAGTCATTAATTCATGTCTTCAGTGCACTATATTTAACCAGAACACATGTTTCTAGTGTCTTTTTATTCTGGAAGATTTGAAACAGGGGAGGGAAATGGGTTTGGGATGATCTGAGTAAAGCCAAGTGGCTACTACCTTACATAATAACTATTTTTACGCTGTGCTTCAGGCTGTTCATCAGTCAGTGCTTGCACTGACTCAGAAACTGTCCAACGAAGGGAAGGCAAGACAGTCTTCCTTTTGTTAGGTCCTTGGGACCATTAAGAAATAGGTGAATTAATTTACATTCTTTAGGTAAGTTAAAAAAGTCTTAGCTCTGTCCTTAACATCCGCTCCCAGAAACAGGTTAAAGGTGATTCATTAACTTTCAGATTCAATTCAGAGGGTGTTTTCTAGCAGGAAAGCCTAACAATTCTATCCACGTGCTCCAGAGTCTTTGGGTTACTAAAGCGTTCTTTGAATTGTATTTGTCTTTGATCTGAGGACCTCTGTGTGCTTTGTAACTATATACAGGATTAAATACTTCCTCCATTTATATAGAAATCCTAAAGCACAGAGGTATAAAGTGATTTGAACAAGAATTTTCGGTAACTTGATTGGAGACTGGTTTAGAAGCAGGGGCTTCTGGATTAAAATAGTGTTGTTGTTTTGTTTTATTCATATGCTAAACTTCTTGAGCTATAAAATCTCTTTTGATAGATTATGTGCAATAGAATCATATTATTAAAGAGATTCAGATACACTGTGTATAAAATATGCTTTCCTACATGTTGTAAAAATCAAACAAAAGATGGCTCTTGAAGGCCAAAGTTAGCCTTAATTAACAGTATCTATCACATAGTAATTCTCCAGATTTAAGAAACTCTTATAGTTATGGGCTTAGTATTTTTCTAATATTCTATAGACCAGTGGGCATCTTAATGAAGAATTATGGATTCCACTGGAATTGAAAGCTATGGGGAGGGTTAGAAGGAAAGCACAGGTTTGGGGGAGTAGAAGGCTTTTCCTAAGGTGGGGTTTTTTAGTGTGAACCCCTCAGACTACCTGCCTTAGAATCACCTGGAAGCTTGTTGAAATATTTCTAGGCCTACACCTCACTCATGAATCAGAATCCCTTTGGGTGAGGTCAAGAATCTTTATTTTAAATAAGTTCTCAGTGTGTTTCTGAAACCTCCAGTTTGAAAACCACTGGATTGCAAGAATAGGGAATTCTCTGGTGGTCCAGTAGTTAGGACTCAGCACTCTCACTGCTGAGGACCCGGGTTCAATCCCTGGTTGGGGAACTAAGGATCCTGTAAAGTGTGTGGTGGGACATAAATAAACTTAAAAAAAAAAAAAAAAAGAATATGTTCTAGATTAAAGAGTGTAATAAAAGAATTGTAAAAGTGAACTGAAGACGCCCTCAAGAGAGTATTGGCAGGATTCCTTAAAGGGCAAAAATCTCGGGCAAGTCAAGGATTATGCCTTATTTTTAAGTCACTTGGGGACTTTGCTGGTGGTCCAGTGGCTGGGACTCCACACTCCCAGTGCAGGGGGGCCCAGTTTGATCCCTGGTCAGGGAACTAGCAGAGAAGGCAATGGCACCCACTCCAGTACTCTTGCCTGGAAAAATCCCATGGATGGAGGAGCCTGGTAGGCTGCAGTCCATGGGGTTGCTAGGAATCGGACACAACTGAGCGACTTCACTTTCACTTTTCACCTTCATGCATTGGAGAAAGAAATGGCAATCCACTCCAGTATTCTTGCCTAGAGAATTCCAGGGACAGCGGAGCCTGGTGGGCTGCCATCTATGGGGTCGCACAGAGTCGGACACGACTGAAGTGACTTAGCAGCAGCAGCAGCAGGGAACTAGATCACACATGCTGCAACTGGGGGTTCATATGCCACAGCTGAAGATCCCTCATGCTGCAACCACAAGACCTGGCATGCTGAAACGAAGATCGAAGACCCCGCGTGCCACAACTAAGACCCGGCACAGCCAAGTGGATAAATAAATAAAATAAGTATATTTTTTTAAGTCAATTGAAGTTTTGATGTTTGAAAACAGCAGGGAAACATTTAGATAAATTGTTGGTTGAAAATATTCTGCTCTTAAAGGAGAAAGGTGTTTTATGCAAACAATTCTTTTGAACTACTTTTTATATGATAAAATATGTAAACCCCGTTTATATACTCAGATCAAAGGATATTTTTCAATAAGATTTTCTGGGATTAAAGTACATTCCTTTGAAATTAAGAAGCACTAGGAAAGGTACTATGTAAAATCCAATTAACGGGGTATAAAATTCAGACTCTGCTATCATTTGGCCCCTGCAAACCTGAGGTTTAAGTTTATACCATGTATGAAAAAGGGATTTGCACAGAATGATTTCTGTAAATCAGGTGTAAATTAATCACCTTATTTCCCTGACTAAAATCATTTGATGACCCCCCCCCATATCTCTAAGGACAAGGTTCAAAGCCTTGAACAATATTCACAGTATTCCTTCTCCAGTCTTATGTCTTTCCCCCAGGTTTCCCTTTTAGTTTCTGCTCATTTTGACCTTTCAGATCTTCTCCTTCTCAGACCGCCATTCTTCTTCTTGCTGCCAGCAACATTCCCTTTTTCTCCCTTCTTCTCTAGCACATAGTGAGCATTTAACACATATTGTATTATTACTAATATTATCATTACTGACAATGAAGAAAAGTGCACATTAAGATATATTTTCAAGGTAAACTGGTCTTTCTGAGCCCATGGGTTTAAGAGGGGTGAGAAGGTATAGAGAGACATCTAGGATGATGCTTAAATGTTTACCTTGAGAAATGAAGAAATTAATTTAAAAGTTAGGGCTAATTACTGCATATGAGAAAACAAAGAAGCCCTAAGTGATTACACATTTTGTTTTATTCATGCTAAATTTAAGATGCTTATGGGTTGGGGGGGAGAGATGTTAACATGGAATAGAAATCAGGAGTCTGGACTTCCAGAAGCAGGTAAGAGTTGAAGATAGAGATATAGTTAAAGCAAGAGCAGTAATGGGATGTATTTAAAGATATATTTAAATATATTTAAAGCAACAGCAGTAATGAGATGTATTTAAAGATATATTTAAAGGTATTTAAAGCAACAGCAGTAATGGGACTTCCCTGGCAGGCTAGTGGTTAGGACTCCATGCTCCCCATGTAGAGGGCATGTGTTTGATCCCTGGTAAGGGAACTAAGATCCTGTATCCTGCATGCCACACAGAAGATCCAAAAGAAAAAAAAAAGCAACAGCAACAAAGAAAACCCTTGGAGAGAATGATGTAGAGAGAGGTGGGAAGGGCCACTTCAGGCCCAAGGGGAGGAGGAATAGCAGCAGAGGAAGCCAGTGGGGAAGGAAGAAAGCTAGAAGAGTGGTACCCTAGAGTGAGGAGAGGCAGGTGGTTCAAGAGCGTGGGGGTGTCAATTCTGTTGAAGACTGCCAGTAAGCAAAGTAAAACGAGGCTTAGGAAGTGACCTCTGGATTCGGCTACATGCAGGCCGCTGGTGACAATGAAAAGGAGTAGGGGAGTAGGGGTGATGGAAATTCATGCTGCCTGGGCTACAGGAAAAGGCAACAAGAGGAAGTGGTAACCAAAACCGTATAAGATCCCTTAAGCTGTTTTGCTTGCTCCTTGGAAGAAAACTTATCTAGACTTTGTCTAGACCAACCTAGATGGCACATTGAAAAGCAGAGACATTACTTTGCCAACAAAGCTCTGTCTTGTCAAAGCTATGGTTTTTCCATTGGTCATGTATGGATGTGAGAGGTGGTCTGTAAAGAAAGCTGAGCACCAAAGAATTGATGCTTTTGAACTGTGGTGTTGGAGAAGACTCTTTGAGAGTCCTTGGACTGCAAGGAGATCCAAGCAGGCCATCCTAAAGGAAATCAATACTGAATATTCATTGGAAGGACTGATGCTGAACCTGAAACTCCAATACTCTGGCCACCTGATACGAAGAAATGACTCATTGGAAAAGACCCTGATGCTGGGAAAGATTGAAGGTGGGAGGAGAAGGGGATGACAGAGGATGAGATGGTTGGATGGCATCGCCAATTGAATGGAAATGAGTTTGAGTAGGCTCTGGGAGTTGGTGATGGACAGGGAGGCCGGCGTGCTCCATGATGTCACAAAGAGTAGGACATGACTGAGCGACTGAACTGAACTGAAGCAGTTTTGCTGAGAAGAGGAGCAGATAAATGGGGCTGTGTGATGATGATGCAGGATAAAAGGAGTGTTATTTTTTTACTGCTAGTAGATATACACCATGTTAACATGATAAGAATGATTCAGGAGCGAGGAAGACACTCGCATATAGGTGAAAGACAGTATCTGCAGGATGAGATCTGGAGGATACAAGAGTTACAGAGACCAAATAGAAGGACCAGGCCATGT
The DNA here is from genome assembly GCF_000754665.1 of Bison bison bison. NCBI lineage: Eukaryota > Metazoa > Chordata > Mammalia > Artiodactyla > Bovidae > Bison > Bison bison. The sequence goes on from NW_011494770.1 coordinate 5,818,679, forward strand.
TTGCAGCCAGCAGTGTTCATCCATGCTAACAAGGAAGGAAGGATACGAGCAGGTCTGTGGATGGCTTTGGTGTGGGAAGAACACTTCTATTTTGTCACTGATGTATGAGTCAAGGTATCAGCTGGGAACTGGATGGAGACGTGATAGATGGAGAGGTCTGCAAGAAAGTGGTATCAAATGGTTGTCCAGAGGAAGGGAAAAACATATACTAGAGAATATCCTCAGGCAGTACCACTGCCTAAGTGCCCATCTGCAATTTGTCATCATGGATTTTAAAGTAAGACAAGTCATGTATTTGGGTGTTTTTCTCCCCAAAACACCCAATCTTCAGATGTAGTCTTCAGATGCTACCCTCACCCTGCTGCCCCTCCTTAGTTTGGCTTTGTCAGTCCTGCTAGATTCTTCTGTGGAAATCCATGTGGCTCCTCCAAGTCCAGATCAGGTGCTCTCTAATGGTCTCTGTTATTTACCTCTACTATGAACAAAGAATAGCAAGAAGAGATAAGAAAGCCTTTCTCAGCGATCAATGCAAAGAAATAGAGGAAAACAACAGAATGGGGAAGACTAGGGATCTCTTCAAGAAAATTAGAGATACCAAGGGAACATTTCATGCAAAGATGAGCTCGATAAAGGACAGAAATGGTATGGACCTAACAGAGGTAGAAGATATTAAGAAGAGGTGGCAAGAATACACAGAAGAATTGCACAAAAAAGATCTTCATGATCAAGATAATCAGGATGGTGTGATCACTGACCTAGAGCCAGACATCCTGGAATGTGAAGTCAAGTGGGCCTTAGAAAGCATTACTACGAACGAAGCTAGTGGAGGTGATGGAATTCCAGTTGAGCTATTCCAAATCCTGAAAGATGATGCTGTGAAAGGGTTGCACTCAATATGCCAGCAAATTTGGAAAACTCAGCAGTGGCCACAGGACTGGAAAAGGTCAGTTTTCATTCCAATCCCAAAGAAAGGCAATGCCAAAGAATGCTCAAACTACCACACAATTGCACTCATCTCACAC
>NW_011494770.1:5820230-5840832 GCF_000754665.1 Bison bison bison
TAATCTCAGATATGCAGATGACACCACCCTTATGGCAGAAAGTGAAGAGAAACTAAAAAGCCTCTTGATGAAAGTGAAAGAGGAGAGTGAAAAAGTTGGCTTGAAGCTCAACATTCAGAAAACGAAGATCATGGCATCTGGTCCCATCACTTCATGGCAAATAGATGGGGAAACAGTGGAAACAGTGTCAGATTTTATTTTTTTGGGCTCCAAAATCACTATAGATGGTGACTACAGCTATGAAATTAAAAGATGCTTACTCCTTGGAAGAAAAGTTATGACTAACCTAGATAGCATATTGAAAAGCAGAGACATTACTTTGCTAACAAAGGTCAGTCTAGTCAAGACTATGGTTTTTCCAGTGGTCATGTATGGATGCGAGAGTTGGACTGTGAAGAAAGCTGAGCACTGAAGAAGTGATGCTTTTGAACTGTGGTGTTGGAGAAGACTCCTGAGTGTCCCTTGGACTGCAAGGAGATCCAATCAGTCCATTCTGAAGATCAGCCCTGGGTGTTCTTTAGACCGAATGATGCTAAAAGCTGAAGCTCCAGTACTTTGGCCATGTCATGCGAACAGTTGACTCATTGGAAAAGACTCTGATGCTGGGAGGGATTGGGGGCAAGAGGAGAAGGGGATGACAGAGGATGAGATGGCTGGATGGCATCACCGACTCGATGGACATGAGTTTCAGTGAACTCCGGGAGTTGGTGATGGACAGGGAGGCCTGGTGTGCTGTGATTAATGGGGTCGCGAAGAGTCGGACACGACTGAGAGACTGAACTGGACTGAACTGATGAACATATTTATGCATCTTTACCTCCCATCTGAACATTAGCTCACAGAAGGCAGATATTTTTTAACCTATGTTGTTCTAACCTCAACTTCAAACACAGCACTTAGCACACAATAAGTGCTGAACATATACTAGCTGAATAAGAGAAATATAGTCCGTAAGACAGATATCAGTCTCTGCAGTTTCCACATTAGCACCAAGAACATTTGTGTTGAGTGTTGATTAAAAAGAATTTTAACCTATTTATTGCTAAAACAGTGACAAGTTTCCTAAGATTTACAGTTCAGCTTTTTCTTGCTTGTTTCCAAAATTAGTATATATAATTGTATACAAGTTTATTTCCCATAAGTTTTGCCTTTTAGCTGATTGCTTTCCTTTGCCTTCTAAAATGGTGAATAAGGAAGACTTAATTTTATAATAGCAAGATGAAAGGTGAAAAATAAGCACCAAACTTATATTTTCAGTGTAGTATAACAGATCTGCCCATCACATTTTATCTTCTAGACACTTTTCTTTTTCAAATTAGAAACCTACCTGTTTAAGGAAAATACATCTTATATTCCCCACATAATTTGTACAAGAGGATAAACATATATTTAAATATATTTAGGAATATTTTGAATGATTAGGAATATTTTGAAAAGAGTATCAGATCAGATCAGATCAGTCGCTCAGTCGTGTCCGACTCTTTGCGACCCCATGAATCGCAGCACGCCAGGCCTCCCTGTCCCTCACCAACTCCCGGAGTTCACTCAGACTCACATCTGAGTCATAATATACATTTAAAGTTTCCCTTTAAATATAACTTATATTTCCCATCGAGTCATAATATACATTTAAAGTTTCCCTTTAAATATAACTTATATTTCCCTTGTGGCTTAGCTGGTAAAGAAACCACTTGCAGTGTGGGAGACCTGGGTTTGATCCCTGGGTTGGGAAGATCCCCTGGAAAAGGGAAAGGCTATCCAATACAGTATTCTGGCCTAGAGAATTCCATGAACTGCACAATCCATGGGGTCGCAGAGTCGGACATGACTGAAGGAGTTTCACTTTCACTTAATGCAAAGGACAGATTCAACACACAATCAAGGATGTGGGCCTCACTGGTACCTCATCAATAAGAATGGCAATATTTTACAAAGATGCAAGAATGCATGTACTATCTCACAAAAACTTCACAATACTCCTCAACCTTGAGATGTATTGTTATTTTCAGTATATGTAAAATGAAGTTTAGAGAGCTACAGTAAAACTCTTACCAAGTCACAGAGCTGCTAAAGGGCAGAGTCTGAACTTAAGCCAAGATTGGTTGGCTCCAAAACTGATTTTTGTTCAAAAATGTAATGTGGAGAATCCCTTATTGGATGCCCCTTATGATGTTAAAGGTTGCTTGCAGTTCTAATTTTGCATAACTTCTAAAGAGAAAAAGAAGTTTCTCTTGTACATCTTACTTACTTTGAATTAGCAGCCCCATTAGTGGCTGGGAGACAGTTTAAAATATTTTCAATGTTTTTCCTACTCTCCAGATGTGGATCCAAGCTTTACATGTAGTGGCTCAAAGGGACAACCATTTTTTGGAGAGTAAGTAATGCTGCTTCCATTTATTTTAACTACTGGAATCTCTGCTATAGAGAACAAGAAGATTTCAAAAATGTCCAGGATAGATAAAGGTTTTAGAGATACTTGCAAAATGTGTATTATTTGTTCATAAAACCTGAATTTACACTTCTTTTCATTAGTTTAGATTTTTAGTCTCTAGTTATTAAGTTATGTACTTACTGCAAAAGTAAATATTTATTTTAGTTCTACATAATGCTGAGTTCAATCTTGCCACTAATTTATTTCAACTGATATCCAATGACCCCTAAGTTGAACTCTACAACTGCTAATTCACATTATGGACCAGATGAACATCTGACACATCACACAGCATGCATCACTTAATTATGGAAAGCTTATGTAATAACAAACTTTTATATAGTGCACATTTAACAAGAGTGCATGTAGGAATGAACTCATTTTACAGATGGAGAAAAAAATCTCAGAGAGGTTAGTGACTTGTCAATGTCAAGCTCCTAGTAAGTGGCAGAGTTAGCACCTGAAAATACTCTGAGGGTGCATGACTATAATAATCTTCCTGGGATGATGTGTTACCATGTATTAGAAAGAGAACCAAAGAATACTAAGTAGTCTTAAAGACTAGTAATTAGGGGCAACAAATCCTTGGCTCTAGGAATACCAACTGCATCACTTCCCGCTACTGCTACTGCTGCTAAGTCGCTTCAGTCATGTCCAACTCTGTGTGACCCCATAGATGGCAGCCCACCAGGCTCCCCCGTCCCTGGGATTCTTCAGGCAAGAACACTGGAGTGGGTTGCCATTTCCTTCTCCAATGCATGAAGGTGAAAAGTGAAAGTGAAGTCGCTCAGTCGTGTCCGACTCTTCACGACCCCATGGACTGCAGCCCACCAGGCTCCTCCATCCATGGGATTTTCCAGGCAAGAGTACTGGAGTGGGGTGCTGTTGCCTTCTCCAGCATCACTTCCTATGAAAACTCAAAATCTGAGCTGAAAAGGAGTGACTAAAGAAAACTGTAAGGAATCTGTATAAAAGGGATATTGTACCACAGTGAGAACACTGAGCTGAGAGATGGAAGCCAGTGGAAATTCATCCATAAAACAGGAAGTTGCCCAGAATGGATGACTCAGTTGGGTTGCCTTGTCCTTACCCCAACAAAAATGTCCTCTGGTTCTGCCCTAAGTGACTGACCAGCTTTTACATCCAGGTGCTCCCATGCCTTCTTGCTTCTGGCTGGTTCTACCAATGGGGACCCTTGGTAGAGAAGGGAGGGATGCGCTATGCTGTGCTTAGTCACTCAGTCATGTCTGCCTTCATGGACTATAGTCTGCCAGGCTCCTCTATCCATGGGGATTCTCCAGGCAAGAATACTGGAGTGGGTTTCCATGTCCTCCTCCAGAGGATCTTCCCAACCCAGGGATTGAACCCAGGTCTCCTGCATTGCAGGCAGATTCTTTACCGTCTGAGCCACCAGGAAAGCCCAGGAATACTGGAGTGGGTAGCCTATCCCTTCTCCAGGGGAACTTCCTGACCCAGGAACTGAACCAGGGTCTCCTGCACTGCAGGTGGATTCTTTATCCGCTGAGCTACCAGGGAAGTCTGATGGGAGGGATATGGGGATGTAAAGTTAAGGCTTACCCTTGGCTCTCCTCCTGTGAGGATTCCAGAGGTCACTGCTCCTCTTAAAGGTTCCTGCTTACAGAAATTCCCTGGTGGTCCAGTGGTTAGGACTTTGTTTTTTCACTGCCAAGGGCCTGGGTTTGATCTCTGGTTGGGGAACCAAGATACCACATGCCATGTGATATGGCCAAATAAATAAGTAATACATTTTTTAAAAAGGGCTCCTGTTTTCCGTGACTCTCCCCCCCCACATGACATCATCCTTCAGGCCTGCATTTGTGTGCAGGCCCTACCCTTGCTGTCCTCCTACCCACTGCCCACATCCATGGTATTGGTACCTTTGTAAATGAACTCTCTTTGCCTTATCCCAATTTAAATGCTTCTGGAACCTTGACTGATTCTAGAAGATTCTGAACTAGATTCTGGAAGATTCCTCCTAGCTGTCATTCTGCACATGATTATCTGTGAACTAACTTGGCTTGCCTGTTCTTTCTCCAAAGTTACAATTCTTGAATTCTTCAAGTTCAGAGGGTATGCCAATTATTAACAGAGGAAAGTGCTCTGCGTTCACTTCATTTTCCTAAAAGTGTAACTACTGTCCACAATCAAAAGTAAGACAGAAGTCAAAAGTAAGTAAAATAAGGGCACAGCTTTATTTCACTACAAGGCAGTAAGTACACTGTCATATCAAAAGTTCAGTACCAGCCATCTTGCACCAAAGGTTCTTAAGGCAGCAACTGGCTATGGACTCCAGCTGCAAACACATAGGTTGTGTGTGGCAGTTCTGAGACCATATAGTTAAGGACTCGGGGGAATGCTGATTAACACATAAGCCCTGAATTAAAGAACAGTCAGGCTGAACTCAAAACAAAACACAGGACATCAACAACACAGATCTCCCAATAAAGAAGTGCAATGCATCCTCTTATAAACCAACAAGAACAAAAAAAAAAAAACAAGAAACAACCACAAATGCAAAGTCTCCCAAATAAGTTTTCCAATGTATTACAAAAGGAAAAAAGTATATATATATATATGTATATATATATATATAAAATAAAAAAGTTTGACAATACTAGTGCATAGTCAATTACCTAACACCAAGTTTCTTTTCTCTCCCTCCCAAGCACTACAGCCCTTCTGATACTAGCAGCATGTCTACAGGCTAAGTCCATAGCAGCAAAACACATTTTTTTTTCATTTGGCATGTACAAAATTAAATTACTGAATAAAAATATAATTTTTTATAAAACTATTTCATACAGTAATAATTTTTAAAGCAAGCTAACAACAACAAAAAAACTCTCATAAAATGGTTTGGTACAATAAACGTACCTCCAATGTTATTGACCATAAATGAGCATTTACAATATCGATTACTTATTCCACGGTGTGAAGCCAACATTTATAATAATGCATTGTGTTTAGTGATTGAAAAAAGTGAAATATTGGAGTACCTTTTTGTGTGTTAAATTTCCAAAACCTTATCACAGAAAAAATACTGGTCTGTTGGATCCTCTTAAAATACAGATAAATCATTTTATATTTTTTTTTTTTTTTAAAATCTGCCTTAAGATACTTAACCCCTGACTACAATCCATGACCTAATAATTTAGGTAAAACTGTTAAACATTAATTTTTTAAAAAATCCGTTTAGTTGGGTGAAATTTCATACGATTTCACCCACCTAAATGCACTTGGTGCTGTTCTCAACTGTTGTACCACAACAAAAATAGGCTCTTCTCCCATTCATGAAAAGTCTCATGTAGAGGAATGCTATATCCCAAGTCAACTTGAAGTGTTCTGAAAACCATAATGCTTGTCTGCAAACGTCTCACATGACCAGAGTCCGGGTTGAGAAGGCATTCACATATTTCCGAGACTGACCGGAAGCTGTCATCTGATCGTCTGTCTTCCCACAGGATGCAGATTCCCAGGCACCGTTACAAGGCTAACAGGGGAGGGGAGAGAGAGGGTAAGGGCAAGGTCAGACCGGGAAACACATGCTTTAGCCCACGGATGGACTCCCAACCCCACCTGGCCCAGCAGAAAAAAATGCTGACCTCCAGACAGCAAGTAGGAGACACAGGGGAGCCTTTGTCAGATAAAATCTTCACTCTGATAACCAGGAATTCAGCATTCTTAAGTGATATTAATTATCAGAAATTGTTTGTCGTGAAGAGAGAAAACCCACTCCAAGCAGTATGATAAGATCCAGCTGTATCTTCATGTTTGAGTGCCTTTTGTCTATTAGCAGATTTTACAGACTTGAAGACAGGAATGAGTCCAGTCCCCCACATACCTAAGGTGAGCTGTGGGCATTTACTCTTTGAGCGAACTGGTGAGTACTTGAGCTGCCCACTGAATAAGCTCCCATAGGTGCTAGAATTGATCAACACTTACTAAACATTGTACATATTTTTAATCAAGTTAATTACATTTAAATTTAGTTATGAACATTTAAATGTATCAACTAAAATGGATATTGATCAATACCAATTAATTAATATCTATTTATTAGAATAGCTTACTTTTTAAAGATGCATTGAAAGATACAGGATGGAACTAATATCTCACAGGCAGCATCCGGATCCAGATTCTTCACACATATGATCTCATTTACACAGCACAGCCACCCTGGGTGGGGGTTCATTCTCTCTTTAATTGAGCAGGAAATGGAGACTCAGAAAGTGCAGAAAACTTGCCCAAAGCCAATCTATGGGGAAGTTGTGGAATGGTTTTGAACCTGTGTCTGTCTTCTGCCAAGCCCCAGCTCCTACCTGCCCTCCATGCGTGAGTGTTTAGTCATGTCCGACTCCTTTTCACCCCATGGACTGTAGCCCACAGGGGTCCTCTATCCATGGGACTTTTCTAGCAAGAATACTGTAGTGGATTGCCATTTCCTCCTCCAGAGGATCTTTCCGACCTAGGGATCTAACCCCGGTCTCCTGCGTCTCCTGCATCCTAGGCAGATTCTTTATTGCTGAGCCACCAAGGAAGCCACCTGCCCTCCATGTTGCTTCAAACCAAAATATGTAATATTTGTACAAGGCCTGCTCTTTACAGCATTAAGTTTGCCCTACTTAGCTCCCAAGAGTATTGAAGATGCTTACAAAATGAATATAAATGAACAGAATTTAAAACATAGATAAGGGTAGGTCACCAAGAAATGTGGAAAAAATAATACAAAGATGAGGTGAGATTTCGATTCAAAATACTTGCCATGAACCAAAATGCACCAAGATGTAAATCTCAAAACTAACTCTGAGCTCTCTAGCAGTCAATCCAAAGAGGGAAACAGAAACATAAGCAGTTGTAAGATTTGCTGTCTATAAGCTCAAAAGTGTGGTTTAGAAAAAGCACAGCTATTCCTAGTATTTATATCCAAGTGGGATGTGTCTCATGGACAGAAGAAGAATAAGAAAAGCAAGCCCTCTGCTCTTTAGAGCCTCAAGTGTCCCTCAGGACAGTGGTCCCTAGCCTTTTTGGCACCAGGGATTGGTTTCGTGGAAGACAATTTTCCATGGACCATGGGCGGGGGAATGGTTTAGGGATAATTCAAGCGCATAACATTTAATGTGCACTTTACTTCTATTATTACAACAGCTCCACCTGAGGTCATCAAGCACGAGATCCCGGAGGTAGAGACCCCTGCTTAAGAGACAAAACAAACACCTGACACCAGTGAAGTGATGACAGGCAGATGAAAGGTCTGTGGTGCCAGAGCCAGATGAAGAGGAGATAGGACGCCAAGGAACAGCCAGGGCCATGCTCTAGGCAAAGGGCATGAATAGGCGGGATTGAGATCGACAGGTGGTGAAGAGGATAACCCAGGTGGCAAAATAACATGAAAGAGTCAGGAAGCTGCAATTTGTACATTGCTTGTGGGAGGGACTGGGAGACGGAGAGGAAGGAATAAGTGGATTAAACATGAGTACCACTCATGTTTCTAAGTATTTTGCATGTATCATCTCATTTAATTCTCAAAAACACCTGTGGATTAGGTAAGGCTCATTACATCTGTTTTACAGAGCAGGCAATTTTCCAGGAAGAGAGAACTTAGGCAACATCCTTAAAGTTATCCAGCTAAGAAGTGATGAAGTAGGAATGCGAATCCAGGCTCTAATGAGTATAAGTTGCTGTTTCCTTTAGAGTTCTTATGAGTGGGAATTGTGTGGTCTGGTCAGCAGGGAATGCAGGAAGAAACACTGAGAGGAGGTGTTAAAGTCATCAGACTATTTAACAGAGAGGTAGGATAATTCTGAATGAACATGGTATTTGTATGGTGATGGGACTTCTTTGCCTAGGGTCTGGAACAAAGTTTCAGCGACATAAGATTTACAGTGCCATGTTTCTAACTTGTAAACTTTCACAGGACACAAACTAGATTTCCCAGTTTCTGCCCAATCTGTTGTGCCACCTCACTGCCAACATAAAGGCACCGTCCAAGTTTACACGTGTTTACTCTCAAGGCTCAGAGGCTGAATACATAACTTGAAATACTACATAAGCAAGACTGATTATCATAATATTTTCCTGTAACTGTGAATCACAAAACGACAGGACAAAGATGACATCTGTTCTGACCTGACTTCTGATACTGAGTCACATTTAATGTTTTCTAAATAAAATCACCAGGGTAGTTTAAGCATTCTATGATACAGTTCTGAATAAATGGTGTTTCTGTAGTTTGACTCATTGGAAAAGACCCTGATGCTAGGAAAGACCGAAGGCAAAAGAAGCGGGCAACAGAGGATGAGATGGTTAGATAGCATCACTGACTCAATGGACATGAATTTGAGCAAACTCCAGGAGACAGTGAAGGACAGAGGAGCCTGGTGTGCTGCAGTCAGTGGGGCTGCAAAGAGTCGGACATGACTTAGTGACTAAACAAGGAACTCTAGTTTGAAGGAAGTGGATTAAATATACATATCTCTCTGGTGTAAATCTGTCCATTCAAATCCCATATTTTAGTTTAGCTGACTGCTCACATGTTGTTGCTAACATTTTTCAGTGCAGTACTGGAACACCAAAATGACACAAGAAACCCAATTAACAAAATAAAATTTAATGGAATCATTGTAATTATTGAGCTTGTGTTTGTAGTGGCACGCATAGAACATATATGATAATGTGACATATAACAACAAGGTGACATCATAACATATGACAATGTGACATAAAATAACAACATGACATATAATGACTACCATTTGAGAGTGAATAATTAAAGATGATGGCTGTCCACCATGAGTATTATGCAGGGCTTAGAATCGATGATGTACACAGAACAAAGAACATTGATCATAAAATCAGATGACTAAAAATGATGCAGAATATTTTAATATACTAATCTTGTATGTAAACATAAAATAAAGATACACACAAAACTCAAAAATGTATGTTTTGAAAGAATGTTGTTGTTGTTGTATTAGTCACTCAGTCGTGTCCGACTCTTTGTGACCCCACAGACTGTAGCCCGCCAGGCTTCTCTGTCCATGGAATTATCCAGGCAAGAATACTGGAGTGGATTGCCATTCCCTTCTCCAGAGGAACTTCCCAACCCAGGAACTGAACCCTGGTCTCCTCCCTCACAGGCAGATTCTTTACCATTTGAGCTACAGGGAAGTCCCTTTTGAAAGAATACAGACAAACAAATGAGAGGGAAAGGAGAATAAAAGTGAAAATGGAGGTAAAAGTGAGGAGCAAGGAAGAAAGGATTGTTTATGTTTTTCTCTAGCTAAAAATTTTTCTACTTAGCTATGCTTCAATTAATACAGAATAAGTTTCTACATTAAATGAAATTAAGTATCTTAAAGTACCATATTAAAAGAATCTTATGCTTGCTTTTGGACTTTCCAGGTTGGCTGCATGGTAAAGAATCTGCCTGCCAATGCAGGAGACATGGGTTCAATCCTTGGGTTGGGAAGATCCCCTGTAGACGGAAATGGCAACCCACTCCAATATTCTTGCCTGGGAAATCCAGTGGACAGAGAAGCCTGGCAGGCTACAGTCCATGGGCTGGCAAAGAGTTGGATATGACTTAGCGACTAAATAACAACATGCTTGCTTTTACAATGTCTCTTAGTAAAAGTCAAGTTCTGACCTTTGACAATCTGATACTTAATTCAGAATTCCCAATGTCTGTTCAGGAAAATCTAATACAATTATCACCCCCTAGTACATTTTCAACTTGAATGTCGTGTTTTGTTGGATCTCCCAGATGGCTCATCATTTTATTCATGTTTGGCTCTTCCTCCAGGACCAGATATTTAAAACAAGATCAATACAAAGAATGTACCCTATATTTTAAATTAATTTTTTGAAAAAAATTCAATCAGCCTCTCCCAAGTAGAGATGAAATTTATGAAGAAATAAATCAAGTTAACTGAAATATCCAAATTTCAGAAAGCAGAGCATTTCAGGGGCACCTAAGTCCTGAGGCTCATAGCCTAGAGCAGACAAGATGACTTGCAACACCTAAATCTCCCAGTGTAGACAGACACCAGGACACAGTACCCACTCTGTGCAAGAAAAACAGACCGGAACAAAAAGGCGAGCACATTCAGTGGACAGCTCCTTTTCTGCATCATGAAAGTATAAAGCTAATACTTTTTGCAACCATGAATGGAAAAACTGGTCAGAGCAATCACAAACCTACTTCACGAAAGCAAAGTAAGAGCAGAAGGTCAAGTACTGGGTAAGAAAAGAAATGTTGAAGTCCACCACCCAAAAGGGCAGCTGCCCCTTCTTGCGATTTCTTTCTCCCTCCTTACCTTGAAGCCTTGGGGTCCTAGGCCAACTTTTCAAGCAGACAGAATAGTTTTGACAAAGGAAGATTAAATGTCTTCATGCTAGAAGGATTTTTTTTTTAATACTGTCAAATAGATCCTTGTGCATCCTCCTTATTCCCTCTCCTTAAATGTTAGTTTCACTTACACTAAAGAATTGGTAAGAATTTCTGCACATGAATCCTTGTTAAATGACTAACCCATGGTGCTGTTGCAGACATGTCACTCTACCCTAATTCATTTCAAAGTTAAAAATCTTGCCACACATCCTCCTCCTCTTGCCCGCGAGTCATCTTACTTATCCACAATGTACCTTTGATCGCCCCTGGGCAGAGATGAACTGTAAACAGACTGTCAGAGCTCTAACTGGGATATCCTACTGAAGCACTTTAAATAAATACTCTGATCCTCAGCAGAAAACAGAAGAAATCAAATGAGATAAAACCATGTCCACAGGTGATTTTCTGTCGGAATTAGATTATCTTCATATTTTTCACTAAGAATATGAATGGTTTTTTTCATCACGCTAAACAAGAACCACTATTGTGACATTCATAGAGCAACTTCACACAATAACTGCTGATATCAACAGCCGTGGCAGGGTATGCGCTGTTCAATTTACAAAGCCCTTAAGAAACTTGTGAAAGTCATAAAAGAATGATTTTGTAAAACCAAAGCAACTTATGAGATGGTTTTACATTTCTCTGTTTCATTTTTTTAAATAATAGCAGACATAGATGGTGTCCAAAAGACTTAAGAATTATTTGATTTTTCCATTTAATCTATCCATAGAAAAGACTTTTAAAATGAAAGTGAAGTGAAAGTCACTCAGTTGTGTCTGACTCTTTGCGACTCCATGGACTATACAGTCCATGGAATTCTCTAGGCCAGGATACTGGAGTGGGCAGCCTTTCCCTTCTCCAGGGGATCTTTCCAACCAGGGATCAAACCCAGGTCTCTTGCCTTGCAGGAGGATTCTTTACCAACTGAGCTATCATGGAAGCCACAGAATTAAAATTCTAAAAATCAGAACTCATTCTCAAAGAGGCATCTTTTAAAATGTATTCGTTATAAGAGATAATGTAGAAATCTTTAGTTGTATCTTGAAAGTCAAGAATAAACCTGAGACGAAGGGTCACTGAGGTAAGGTTAGTTTATCAAACTTTTCCTATGCATAAATGCTGCCAAAACAATCAAATGTGCCCAACTCCAGGATTGATAATTTTTCATAGAAAAGAGCCCTAAAAGTTAAAGGATCAAAGGTGCAGATGGTGCTGGGGGGTGCCCCATCCACATGCTTCCACATGCCACCCAGACCTAAGTTAACAATTACTACAAAGAATGGTCTTTCTCCAAATTTGGAGTTCGTCCCCAGTGTCTCTAGGGATCTTTTCATCTTACTTGTTGATAGATTTTCCAACAGTTTTAATCACATAACCTCAGGTGTCACAATTTTTTGGAAGAAAACCTCTTTCCTTAGTAACGTATTCGTTTTAACTATTAAGATTAAAGCAAATGCCAATTAAAGCAATTATACCTTTGTTAGCCCAAGGAAAATCCAATATCACAGTGTTTACCAAACCCAACCAAACAAAAAAAATCCAGGTCTTGTACTCTCTGGGGTAGGGCACTCTGAATTTGAGCTCAACTTTCCTTCCTCACTCATTTAGCCTTTCCAGTTCATCCCAAAACTCTACATGGCAAAGTTATTTTATAAGATATATTGAAAGCAGGCTGCTGAAATATTACTAACAGCTATATGAAACCTTGCCAGGGCAAGTGGAAAAAAAGTGACCCAAGGGAGAACTAAGTGAACACAGAGGTATCCAGGGAAGCAGGTCAACAATAGCATACCAACACTAAGAAATGCCTGGAAAGATCGATGTCACACGGAGACGGACTGTTTCTCTGTCTGTTGACATGCCAACAAGGGCAGCAGAAAAATAGAGAAGACCAGTAAATCAGTTGTTTGATCTCCATAATACCGAAGAGATCTGACTAACTTTTTTTCAGGAATCAGTTGAATCAGCAATCTCTTTTGGTGACCCACTGACACAGTTCTGCCAGAGTGGAAGAAGGAATGAGAAAGAACATGTGAGAGGAAATAATACACCTCAGTGCAAGTGGACCTGCTGTTGGTGAAGCCTCCTTGCGTACGTTTCTAAGGACAGGGACTATCTAAAGTAGGTACCACCAATGTATACTGGCAAGTGTGCTGTCATTTTGAAAGTAACACTATATCCACTTGATCTTCACAGCAACCCTGTATGATATACATGGAGGACAAACTACAGTCCCCAATATACAGATGAGCATTTTTTTTAAGAAGTTAATGAATTAAAAACATGCAATTAGAAATTGGGGAAGTCTGGATTAGAACCCAAGAGCCTGTTGTGTGCATGCTAGTGCATTATACTTCTTAGCCATGCCAATCAAGCAAAAGGGTTTGCCTCACTGAAAAATTCATAAACAATTCATATGAAGTTAGGAGCAATCCAAAGCACATGGAACTGGAAAAGTGAGTTTCAGCTGCTTGCAATAATACTCTAAGATTCTTTGATACTGTGCAAATGTGTTTAAGTATTAATAGCTTGAGAAATTTACTTAATTCACTTTTAAAAAAGTAAGGCGAAGACAAGCCAAGTCAGGAAATTAAAATTTAAGGCTGTCACTCTGTGGTTACAAAAAAGAGGAAAGAGAGTGAGTAAAAAGCATATGAACACATCTTTTACATTTGGGTTTTAAACAGGAATAAAAGAAAATTATAATTTAAGAGAAAAATACACAAGTTCAGAGGCTTTTAACTTAAGTGTAGTTTCAGATCTACCAATGAAAATGTTTACCTTAGGAAATGTTTATTAGCAAAATGTACTTATTTCAAAATGTAAAGCAAATCGAAAGCACAGGCAGCTCTTTTCTCCTTACTGAGGGAGTTCTGTGCATGGCGCGTGCGTGCGTGTGTGTGTGTCTGGGTCTGTCTGTCTGTCTGTCTGTATGCCAGTCTTGGGCTCTTTCAGAGTAACTTTCAAACAGCAGGATCCAGAAGGGTTCCACAGTGAACCTGCCTTTTCCATCCCAAACTGCAAGTATTCTAAGCTGAATATCTATTTCCTCATTTGTGATCATTGCATAAGCTTCTAGACTCCATTCTCTACTACCATACAACATGGAGAAAATGGCACATATTCTGAAATCTCACATATTCTGAGCTACCTGAAAGACACAAATATCAAAAAAGTCTCAGAACATTTTTATTATGAGTCCTGTCCCTGTTTGTTTTTAAAGTTAAGGAAACTAAAAAAAAGAAGAAGAAATCCAACTATACTATTTTGCAGCTGCTGCAAATTCCTTTTAAAAAAAGATCAAGCATAAATAATTTCAAAAACAAATATAACATTATTTGTGTATAATGGCTTATACTTGCCTCTAAACATTATAGCTTATGGACTAGGGAATACATGGAAAGCTCAAGCTATTAACATATGTTAATGCCCGTGTGTTATGTGGCATAACACATAATATGCCACATAACACATGGGCATATCTAGCAGCCTGAGTTTGGTCTCTACATACCATTTCCCACTAAAAGATCACAGCACCTTGGGAAAATGGAGAGGAAGGAAATGTAGCTATTACATGTATTCATGTATAAGCAGGGCTTCCCAGGTGGCGCTAGTGGTAAAGAACCCTCCTGCCAATGCAAGAGACATAAGAGACACAGGTTCAATCCCTGGGTAAGGAAGATCCCCTGGAAGACAGCCTTGCAACCCCCTTCAGTATTCTTGCCTGGAGAATTCCACAGACAGAGGAGCCTGGAAGGTTACAGTCCATGAGGTCACAAAGAGTCGGACATGGCTAAAGTGAGCTAGTCGGACATGCATGCAGGCACATATGTATAAGCGTATGCATTTACATGTGCATTAGAATCTTAACTATAAAATCCCAATATTTGGGGCCTCAAAACAATAACTGCTCTATTTAAGGTGTTGTGGGTATAATTAAGCCAGGGATCATTAACACTGAAATGACAGAACACAGAACTGCACTGTTAGTGTAGTCTTCAATAAACTTTTCTTGTGCCTAAGCAAATGTATTTAGACAGTTAGATGGATAATCATTTGCAGTATTCAACTGACAAACATTTCATATTTTAGAAGTACCAGAATTTTAAAATATTTTAAGAGTCAAATTTAGTTGTTTTAATTAAATGCACTCTAACAAAATGTCTAGGTTGTTTGGATAAAATCCCATTTAACATTTGATATATTTATTAAAGGTACAAATTATAAAGTTTCTAGATTATATAAAGTACTCAAGTTGAATAGCCAGGTCATTTAACAAATGCACAATATGTTCAATAGTACCATGCATGAAAAATCTGTCCAATTAGGTCAAATTGAATTATCAATGGAAATATATGATAGATCATAATGGTTTTAACAAAAAGATTACCAAATTGCTTAAAAATCTATATAAATATTATTGAGTCAGGTTTATATGAAATATAGGCAATATATGCTTAAATATTTAGAATGACCTGATGCATTTTCTAATTTGAAACATTTTAGAAATCATATATTTCTATGGTATTAGAAGCTAGGTTTCCATGACACAAAATGAAGGAGATACTTGGTAGGTGCCGTTCACTCTTAAAATGAATTAGTTATCTATTATAGCAAGTTATTAAAATATATTTGAGTGGTGTACATCAGTAAAACCATATAGTGTATATGAAAGCATTGACTCCAAAATCAGCTTGTGGTGTCAATTCTTTAGGTGGGTGGAGTTGACAACTGTTACCTTCACCATTTGATGTATGTAGGTGGCTTAATCTCAGTATACAATGATAGAATCTGAAGAGTACCAAATATGACTCATTTGATATGCTAGAAAATATAGATTAATAAAAACAGAGCTACTACTTAATACTGAGCTTCAAGGATGAGGAATATTGGGTTGGCCAAGAAGTTTGCTTATAATATGTTATGGAAAAACCTGAATAAACCTTTTAGCCAACCCAATATTTTCATTAAATAAAATATAATGATAATAAAGTTCCATATTGATTATTTTGTTAATTCAATAGCATTAAAACATTTAAGGTAAGAATTAGCCAACCTATTTTTATAAACACTGATATTGTTGCCAAATTTTTATATAATACATATTTGATATCTGTACTGTGTTTGGCTCAATATATTTTATATTTGCATAAAAGTTTAGATTTAGGTTTTGCTGAACACTATCTGGTTAGGCCAAAAGCTTTAGCATTTAGTTTTAGGGAAAGAACCAGGGGTTTTCAACTTCATAATGATAACTGTCTCCAAATATATTTACATGTTGCAATTTAGCACTCAGAATGCACTTTTTCTTACTACTATAAATATAAGTCAGATCCTAGCCTAGGTTACAAAATTACATAAAACAGCTTAATTAATGCACTAATAGCACTAGCCAAATCCTTATCCTCTGGAAACCCAGGGCCAAAAAATTCAGGGAGGAAGAAAGCAAGAAAAACAAACAAAAAAAGCGTTTTCATTCTGGATCTAGGAGCAGCTGTAGGTAAAATTTTGTAATGGGTGACCTCTGCATTCTTCTAATCTCCTTTCTGGGTCCCCCCTTATGCAGAGTTTGTTCTTTTCCTCATCTCCCAATTCTGTGCCATATTCTGAGACTTCTTCACACTTCTACCCAGGCCTGATCGACTCAGGAAAGACTCTGGATCCCCTCAAGGACCGTCTTTCCCTAGCCCACACTCCAGTCAGTGGTCACCTTTCATCAAAGCAGTTGGATCAGACAGAAGCCACAAGGAGAGCAATCTGATGGAATTAAGATACAAAGTGTGCCTACAGCCCTTCCAGCTGTATTTGCATTTCTTAAAAATAATGCGAAGTATCACAAATGCTTTCAAGGGGGGAGTGTTAAGATTCTCATAATTTGGAGAGTGCAGGCCTACCACAGTGACAAGAAAGCCCATCCAGGAACAGGACATTCTTTCAGATCATACCGTCTCACGTGGTGCCTTCCCTCACAGGACAAATATGACTTTTCACTTCCGAATCCAGGTTCTCTATATGCTCCAGGGTTTATGGTTTTTCCCTCAGTGTGGCAAGGGGGGGATGAAGGGGAGGGCTCTGCAGGTGACTGGGTATTGTATTATTTAATGTTGGGAACCGCTGTAAATAATTTAAGGGAGCAAATTTGCATTCTTATTTACATTTGGTTCAGGATTAATTTGGAATTTGTTGTATTTCATCAACATACACCTACTTCAGAAAAAGGGAAATCTCTTTTGATATTAAAACCCGAGAGCAGATGTTCAGCTAGAGATTAGCCACGTAACACTGACAGTTGACTTTCTCATTCTGATAGTCAAATACGTTGTAATTCTTTTCCAGCTATCTAATTTCAAACTTCTTTGAAAATCTAAACAAGGTCTGAGCTTTGATGGCTTATGAGGGAACAAAAAAGTAAAAATTTTGAAACTAAAAGTAAACTGTATCAATTAATAAAACCTTTAAAAGCAGAAGAAAGAGATACTGTTACACGTGATTAACAATCTTAGTCTCAGTCACAGTAAGAAATGCTTCACTTCATCATTCTTTGGAAGCTTGCTCTAATAAAAAAAATTTTCAGTGAGTCTCATATGAGTGGCAACAAGGAATCTTAGGAGTCTTTTAGACATTGGGAATTATTTAAAAGCATCACTCCACTACATCTAAAATGTTTGTTTGTTTTTTAAAGTTTTATAGTGAATAACTTTTTAGATACCAATGCTGGAATAGTAATTACCTGCAAGGGACTTGCCAGGGACCTGCTTTTAGGTACTGTAAATGCTTTGAGAACATTGTCTTCATCTTCTGATACTGGCGTCATTAAAACGGAACTTGTAAGAATATTCTAAAGGAAAAGAGAATAATTTGAAATTGAAATGAGGTAGGATAATAAGGGGACTGACAGAATTCTAACACTTGAAAGAGTAGATTACTATGAGTTGACACACATTAGCAGGAAAAAAAATGCAGGTATCTGCCAGAAATTCTCTTCCCAATGAGCTAAATGGAGAACTCAACTGCACTAACCCTAATCCCACTGGCAAACATTACTAAAACAAAAAGCTTCGAGGTCCCACACAGTTCCAGGAATGAGGCAGGGCATTCTGCTCATTGATGAGCAGAACATCTGCTAAATGAGTTAATAAAGACACATCTTTAAAATGAAAGATTTACTAAGCTCTGGTGAGAGAACTGTTCATTTCATATAATGGTAAGAAATCTTTTTGAGTTACAGATTAATGGTAGTATAGTTTAAAGGTGAAAAGAATGGAATTTAGAACCAAAGTTCTAACCCAGAACCAATACTTATAGGCTATACAATTTTGAACAAGTGACTAAGCCTCCTCATGCCTCAGTTTCCCTACTAGTATAATGGAAATGACAATGTTACCAACCTTGTAGGGTACTTGTCAGGGTTAGATATCTGAGTTAATGCATCTAAAGCTCTGAGAATATTAATCACCACTTTGTACACACTGAAAAAATATTAGCAATTGCTATTACCTCTGATTCTTCATAAGAGAAAAGGGTAATCATTCACAAATTACAAACTTTTAAAATAATGGTTAACTAAGAGGAAAACAAAAAAGGAAAACAAAACAACAACTACCAAGCTATGAAAAGACACAGAAAACATTTAAGAGCATATTACTAAATGAAAGAAGCTAGTCAGGAAGCTTCATACTGTATGATTCCAATTATATAATATTATGCAAGATGCAAAACTGTAGACTAAAAAGACCAGTGGGTGCCAGAGCTGAGGGGGAGGGAAGGATAACTAGACAGAACATGGAGGACCTTCAGGGCTGTGAAACTACGTTCTATTATACTATAATGGTGAATAAACGTCAGTATGCTGCTGCTGCTGCTGCTAAGTCATTTCAGTCGTGTCCAACTCTGTGCGATCCCATAGATGAAAGCCCACAGACAGAAGCCCAGCAGGCTACCCCGTCCCCGGGATTCTCCAGGCAAGAACGCTGGAGTGGGTTGCCATTTCCTTCTCCAATGCATGAAAGTGAAAAGTGAAAGTGAAGTTGCTCAGTCATGCCCGACCCTTAGCGACCCCATGGACTGCAGCCCACCAGGCTCCTCTGTCCATGGGATTTTCCAGGCAAGAGTACTGGAGTCGGGTGCCATTGCCTTCTCCGAAACGTCAGTATAAATTTGTCCAAATACATAGAATGTATGACACCAAGAGTGAACTCTAAGGTAAACTATGGGTTTAGGGTGACTATGTGTCAATGTGGGCTCATCAGTTGTAACAAATGTAACTCCCTGGTGGGTGATGTTGCTAAGGGAGAGGCTGTGCATATGTGAGGGTGAGGATACATGGAAAATCTCTGTATCTTTTGTTCAACTTTGCTACTAACTTAAGACTGCTCTGAAAAATAATCTGTTTTAAAAAATGGTTAAAAAATAGAATAAAATAAAAAATGGTTGTAACCAAAGCAATGCAACATTGTGTATGATAAAGGGCATTTACTACATACAAAGAGTAGGACAGGACTGAGCATGCATGCACATACTCAGATGCTACATAAAACCAAACAGGAGACAATTTACCAAGGAGGAAATAGAGGTATCCCCTGCTATTCAAAAGTTCACTTCACACCACTTCACTTTCATTAAAATCCTACATTAGTAGTTATTTTCATGAACGGCTAACCAATAGAAATCCAAAGAGAATTTTTGCTTTTGTTTTGCAGCCAACTATTATAAAGGCAGCACATACCCTGAGTAGTTAGAGTGGCACCACCAAGCTCCTTCCCCAGGCAGTACACTCAGCATCTCAGCACCAAGTGCTACAGTTTAGAACTGGTACGAGCATCTTCATCTCAATTTATTTATTTTTATTCATTTTTTTACTGAAGCATAGTTGCTTTAAAATATTATATTAGTTTCTGATGTTCAACATGTATAACACTAGATATTTTTATACATTATACATCATACACAGTTATTATAAAATACTATCTTTCTTGTGCTACACATTGAAAGTGAAAAATGAAAGTGTTAGTCACTCAGTCATGTCCAACTCTTAGTGACCCCGTGGACTATAGCCCACCAGGCTCCTCTGTCCATGGGATTCTCCAGGTACTATACCTTTTATCCCTGTAATATTTATAACTGGGAGTCTGTACCTCTTAAACCTCTTCACCTATTTCATCCTTTTCCCCACCCCTTTTCCCTCTGGCAACCACTAGCTTGTACTCTGTATCTGTGAGTCTGTTTCTATTTGTTTCTTTGTTTTGTTTTCTAAAATTCGATTTATTTTTTGCACCTGTTAGTAAGATAAGTCCTAAGGTAAACTACTTCTTTGCTTTATGGTGGCTCAGTGGTAAAGAATCCGCATGCCATGCAGGAGACCTGGGTTCAGTCCCTGGGTTGGGAAGATCCCTTGGAGAAGGAAATGGCCACCCACTCCAGTATTCTTGGCTGGGAAATCCCATAGATAGAGGAGCCTGGAGGACTAAAGTCCATATGGTCACCAGAGTCAGACATGACTTTGTGACTGAACCACCACCAAAGGTTTCACAGGAATGCTCTACTTTCAGATAGTAGGAGAAACTTGTACTACTTTTAGAAGAAAAATAAGTAAATTAAAAGATAATGTAAAAATTAGCATTGTTTTCATGAAAATATGTATTTCCATGCCGTAGATTTTTTAAGTGGCCAGGACTCTCAACTCATGAGTGAATAAACAACAAGCAAGTCTGCAGCAGAACAGAATCAATTTCCAACACATGAACAAAATCTCACCATAT
>NW_011494770.1:5840932-5858502 GCF_000754665.1 Bison bison bison
AATGATCATAAGAAAATAATCATGTGAGAGAATATTGAGAAGTATGATGCACAAAAGAGTGCCAAAACCACAATGGCCCCACATGCCACACACAGAATTCTGTGAGCCACCAACATCTTATAACACAGGCGTGTACTTACTGGCATGTCTGCCACAGGTGATGCCTGTGTGAACAGCTGAGTGTTCAGACTATCCCCTTCCCAGTGGTTTGAGCAGAAGAAGTTTCCTGCTTTATCAGTTGGAGATTCCACCTAAAAGCAAACAGGAAGTGCTTTGTTGTTTCTAGAGCTAGAACTTCCCAAGAAACAGTTACATTCAAGAGTCAATTTCCCTAAGATGAATAAAGTCTGAGGATCTAATGCGTAAGGTGGTGAGTATAGCTGATAATACAATATTGTATAGTTGACATTTGCTAAGAGTAGAACTTAATTAAATGTTATCACTGGAAAAAAGGTAACTATGTGAGGTAATAGATATATGTTAACTAATTCAATGGGGGAGAATCCTTTCACAAAGTACATGTATATCAACACATCACATTGTATACTTTAAATGTCTTATCATTTTATTTGTCAATTATATCTCAGTAAAGCTGAAGAAAAAGTCAGTCTCTGGCCAATCTCTTAACCTCTTATCCTTATATGAAAATAAATTCAAAAGGCCCGGTATCTAAGCTGCTGGAAATGCTTCTTGACACCAAGCTAAAACTTTGATCTTGGCAAGTTAGATTTCCTTTCTTTTACACCATGAATTAAAGAAACCGTTATTTCATTAGTTTCATTTCTCCATGATATCCAACAATTAAACATCTATGTATCAGTCAGTCATCTATCCATCTTTATATCAGTGATTTTAAAAAGTACAATACAAAGCTGCTTCCTTCTCTTTCCTCTATACTTTCTAGCATCTTCTCTGTTCAAACAGGAAGGAAATAGAAGTGGCCTGGCTTCCCAATTACAAGGTGGCATGCATATGCTGCCAAGCCTGGCTGTATCTCTTAACAGCATCTTATATGAAAATATTGTATGAAACATGGTATTACACAGTGCCCACGCCAGACAATCAAGCTGCCCACAAGGAACAAAGGCAGCAGCGTTGTTCTTTTCAAAGGATCCCATGTTTACCTCTTGTTTAATCTTCTTCAGTAAAGGTTGTCCATTTTCTTGAAATTCAGCAACAATCCCAGATTCATCAGATTCCTGTTTGATCACATCCTGTAGGTCTTCTACTAGATGAGATGGTGTTTGAGGCTGAAGGAAAAATTGGGTACATTTGCATTAGAGGAAATTTTCTATCTGTATTAATACACCAACTAAACCCAAGAAATTTACTAGAACTTACTAGCATCTTCAGGGGACCATATTTAATTTCTTGAGCTGTGAGTGCATGTTTGAATGGTGTAGGAGTTCTTGGAGAGCTTTCTAGAATTGACCTTTTGATAGCTGGAGTTCTGAAGCTTTAAAAAGAAAACAAGAATTGGTTCAATATGAAAGATCATATGTCCCTTATGTTTCTCTACCTATTAAATGTAATATTCTTCTACTAAATACAATAAACTCTTACTGATATAGAATAGGGTATGCTGATGGATCAGGTATGTATTATTAAGGAAAAGATAATATGTCTATCGTGTATTTCCAAATATTTCAAACTACCATACCCCAAAACTAAGAGCATTAAAATATTTCTCATCTTTCTTTAACCATTCTGAAAATACATGTAGTGACTCTAAGCCTTTAAAATGAACACAAGCATTATGAAGATCTGATGTCATTTACAAATCAAGTTTATCTATTATCTTTTATCCATCCACAACAGAAAACATGCTAACCTCTGAAAACTAAAAGGTTTTTAAAACTGTTTTTAAAATGTATTTATGGTATAAGAAATAATAAAATTGCATTTTTAAAAGGCTTATTACAATTCATATTGATGTTCTCTGGCATTTTTTTTGAATTGGTTAAGCTTTTATTGAATATAAAAAATAGCTTAATCATTCCTTGGCTTTTAATCATATACTTTTCCTGGGGATGGCAAAACAGGTCCAATCGATAGATAAATTTCAGAAAGAAAAAATAAGATTTAAAAATATAAACTAAGTAAAGAACCATACTTATTCGTATTCCAAAGTTTATAATTAGAGAGGAAAGGATGTTGAAAATCTTGTTTTCAATGAAAAAGACTTACTGAACAAACAGAAAAACTGAATGGAAAAGCTATGTTAAACCTTCCTCTAGATATATAGGAAATTGTGAAGTGAACTACAAAAGATAGTTTATTCTCCCCCACTTCCACCTCTAGGTAGCTCTAACAGGCCCAGGACAGACATATTCAATGTGGAAATACACATGATTATGTACATAAAAGTGGATCAGTAAAATTATACACATATAAGTAGATCAGACACTTGGGGACTATTTTCTATTAATTAACTATAAGTAAATAAAATAAATAATTTTTTTCTTGAAACAAGGACTTACATAGTATTTTCCTTTTGAATTTTCACAGTCTGGTCTCTATGAAATGGAGTTGTAACAGTCAATTTGTGACCATTTAGTGGGGTGGAAGTTAAAGAAGGCATTTCCAAGTCTAAGTTTTCATGGTTATTGGAAGTATTTAAGAACTAAATATGAGAAGAAAGAAAAAAATACTTGAGTTAAACAGTGATTCTTTACTCAGCCCAATTTAAAAATTGATGTTAACAAATAGGTATGTTTTACTGACCCACTATATGAAATAATGATGTTAACAAGCACACAGTGTTTTATTTCAATTTTGCACCCAAGATTTGGAATATGATTTCCAAAAAAAACTTGCAAAATCCTAAGAAAACATTCTCAATAAATGACACCTGTCATTAAAAGAATGAGATGCACTTTTTATTAATGTTAAAAGTGTGGAAGTGACATCTTTTGGAAAGTAATCATTGTTTTTCTTTCATACTTTTTTTTCTCTTTAGTCATCTAGGAAACATCATTGTATAAAATTGACATTATGTGGAAAATTCTTGAGTAATAACCTGTATCTCTCAAAACATTGATGTTCTGGGAAAGTAATAGGTGTTCCTCAAATGGTTTCAAGGTAAAACAAATTTGGAAAACATATTTCAATCTCTTGGAAATTCACAATGCACATTAGTGTATTTAAAACTTTGAGAGATCCTGCAGTAAAGAAACTGCCTTAATTTTGTTCAATTCAGTGTTTCCCAAACTTATATACTTGTATATTGAGGTATTTTTCTGGAATATCATTAAAGTCTTACAGAACTAATATACTCCAGAACAGAATTTGGAAAATACAAGTGAAAAATAAGATTGGTTTTTTAGTGGGCATATCATTTGCTCACACTTAGAGTTGTTCTTAAAACAGACTCAACAGACATAACTGGAAAAATGTTTTAAAGTGCCAAATTAACTTCAAATGTTTACATAATTAAGGAACAAATCTTTGATAAGAATTATAATTTCTATGCCTTAAAAATCTATATGAAGTAAGAACATTCATTGGCAAAAAAAAAAAAGTGCTAATAAAATCTTATGGCATGACTCAGAAGAGCCAATGTTGAGAAAGTGAAATTAAAACGTACGTTATTTTTCTTAAGCATTTGTTCCTCATTTTCTTCCAAAATTTTTTCACTTAAAGATGGATTGGAACCTTTAAATTGTCTAGTTGCACTTCAAATGTTATCTAAACATTTGGTCCCCTTCTCCCCTGGGTCAGTGAATCATGTAATAATAAGTGAACAAAGAGATAGAAAATCTGTTAAAGTTTTTAAAGGGAGGGAAGGGATGGGAGACAAGGAAGAAATAGAAATGTTAAACTCCAGTGTGGAAGGAAATAAATGCACATCCCATGCAACTAACCATCCTTCAAATCACCAGAAGGTCAGAGAGAGATTATGACAAAATCATCAGTCAGTCTACAGACAGCCTAAACTCTCGGAGGCAGTATGACTTAGCAATAGCTAGAGGCAACAATGGAACGAAATCAGTGAAGACAACAGTAATTAGTCATTTGTTCCAAAGGATTAGTTTCTAGATTATTAAGGCTCAGGTGTCTGTTGAAAATTAGTAACAGCTGTGCAAAAATTGTGCTCTACCTGCGAGGGGGAGAATGGTAGGCTTTTGACAGGGGAACGCTTGGGAGTTGAACTGCTGACGTCAGCAAGTATCAAGGAACTAGAGTGTCCGGTGGCTACGGGGCTGGCCTGGCCCCGCTTTTTTCGAAGGATGACCCGTGGAATTGTGCTGAGCCTCACAGGAGGGAAGGGCTTGGGCAGGTCAAGTGAACCCTCACTCAACTTGCGTCTGTTCGCCCTCGTGCTAGGCTCTCCTGCAGGTCTATTCACACTGCCCTCTCTCTGCTGAAGCTGGAGGGCTTTGCCTGCATCGTGTTGGCTAGGTGAAAAATCTGCTTCTTCAAAGAATTCAAAACTGCTGAGATCACCCCACGATGAAGCATCCTGAAACAATGTGGGAGGCACAGAACTTTGAGACAGTGTGTGCATGGTGTGTGCCATCACCTGTAACACAGCACTGAGAAAGATGCTGAATGCAAAGAAAACACCTGGCCCCCTTGCTAGACTTCCTGTGAAACAGCCTGGAGACTGAAACAGTTATTCTGGCACAGGGCACGGTGTGTCTCCCATCCTGCCTCGAGGCTGGCCCTCCTGGGAGCTGCAGGAAGCTCCCAGTACTCTATCATTTGCATGCAGTTCAAAGCAAAAAGAAAAGCTCTTGGGTGGCACATCTTGGCAATGTTCATCCTCTGTCTGATGGGGATGCAATAAATGCTTTTTAATCAACTGGGAAACAAAGAAAATGAATTGTCAGCTTTTCTGATGCTGAATTCAAGTTTGTTTCACCGGAGATGGTTTGTGTCAGTGAACTAGTTGGGACCAGCAATCAATAATCAATGTTTGTGGAGAAAGCCATGTCCGCCAATGAACTTATTACCACTTCAAATACATTGGAAGACTGCTTTAAGTTCTAAGTATTTCTTAACATAATTCTTAATGAGCTATCCAAAAGCAAAGCACAGTTCTGGGAAAACACAAAGGAATAAACAAAGTTAAAAAAAAAAGGTTTAAAATAATCCAAATATTCCTATAGCCCAAGCTCTACTTAAAGGTCATTGACTCTACTATTTTTATAAATATGCATTTTGAAGGAAATGTGTGAAAAGCTACCTTTTATGTGGGTAGCCTAAGAAATCAGATATTGAAGAAACACACGAAAACTAAAGTCACACTTATATGTTTACATTACTATATGCTAATAATACAATATTCACTACAGAAAATGGCCACGATTTGAGAAGTGGGTTTCCTAATTCCTCTTCCCAAAACGTTAACTTGCCTTAAAAATTCTACTTACAGAATCTATAAATTGAAGTGTTTCTGCAAATTCTAAGAGGTTCTTAACATTGTCCAGGATGGTGCTTTGGTGGAAGATCATGCACCTGGCAGGAGAGGCACTTTCTTCAGGTAGGGAGCCGGGATCCGCGGGCAGAGATGGAGTGGAGTGGTGCTCTTCCAAACAGGAAACAGGTGCACTGTCTCCATGAGGTCTGGTGTGGTCGGCAATGGTGGTGCTGTGCCACCCGGGGTAGCTGCATGTGTGGTTCTGTGTCTAAGGAGGGGGGTGGGGGAATAAAGAAAGAGCAGGGAGAAGAAAGGGAGAAGGAACTTAGCAATGAAGTTGCATAAGGTATCAGATGCTGTTAGAGGAAAGATAAAAGCCATTGCATCATCCAGAACTTGCGCCTATGAAACAGTTGTCAAGATGTTTCCTTTTATCAATGCAAGACCCCACTTTTTAGTAGTGGTATATAGCCTGTCATCTATGGATGACCTTCACTGCCATCATTTTGTTAAAATTGCAAACAGAGGAACTCTGTTACAAGGAACAACTCTCACATGGAATGTCTTAAAGATCTACTTGAACATAATTTCC
Organism: Bison bison bison; assembly: GCF_000754665.1. Classification (NCBI taxonomy): domain Eukaryota; kingdom Metazoa; phylum Chordata; class Mammalia; order Artiodactyla; family Bovidae; genus Bison; species Bison bison. The sequence continues at coordinate 5,846,887 of NW_011494770.1, forward strand.
AAAAGGACCATAAATGTTTGTTGTGAATTAAGTGGGCTGTTATTCTCACCCTAACCTACACAAGGGCTGGAAGATTCAAAAGTTAGAGTTTCTTTTATCTGTGTATATTCTTGTGTCTTCTATTCCTTTTTAATGCTACAGATTGCACTGATGCAGTAAAGAGCTGCCAAATCAACGTGGTTACAAAAGCAGAAGAGCAAATTAACAGAAGTCTCCTTTCAGCATGACCACGCAACAGGAGAAATTGCAAAACATTAACTAAAGTTAAAAAGTGGTCGAACTATCAAAGGCACATAATCATTTTATTATTTAACCAAAAAGAAATCTACTCCTGAGGATACCTACTGGGTATCGTATCTTTTATTCTCTTTGTTGGTTAACTACATATGTTACAAAGTACAAGCTGCTTTCCCAGTTTGTCGTCCAGTCACTAGAAAAGATGTCAAAATTCAATAATGGTCCACACGGCTTTTGTGCATGCAAACAAAAGAGGGTCACTTATTTATGGAGAGATTTGATATATATATAATTTTTACATGGATATACTGGGCATACATTAAATTATGTTTGAAATGATAAATATGAAAATCTAGCTTAAGAAAAGTAATAGAAAAAAATTCAAAGAATAGGCACCAGACACACAGCTTTGTAAAAAAAAATTGCAAATTTTCAGTTTTTTCTCTGCTACTCACTAAATTGATTATAGCCCTTCTGAAGAAAAAAAAATTGAGGAAGAGACTCATAGATGGATATTGAGGTTCTATGGCAACACAAAAGGACGACTTCCAAGTTAGTCAACACACACTGTGATACCGATTGCATTTTATTACAAGCAACCTCTAGTGTTTAAACATTGTTAGTGGATATATGGAGCCTTGATTAGTGTGATTGTTAGAAGATAACGGAAAAGATATAGAAGAACACTGGGGTCAAGCCATTATCCACCGCTTGGATCAAGCACGCAGTGACAGCTTACTGGAAGTGCCTGCTGTCCTTTGAGTTCGTTCTCAGTTGACATTAGAAGCAACTCTAACTCCTTTATTCGCTTTTCCTTCTCAGGGTCTTCATCATTATAGTGTCTCTGAAATGAAAAGTTAAGCAAGAAGAAAACACAAAGGCCTGGTTGGTAGCTGTAAATACAATGGTCATGGCCTGTGGTTCACAAGAGACCACACAGAACCCAAAGAACCCTGGCATGGAACCAACGCCAACCGAATCTGGCCACTACAGAAATCTCTGTGAATGTTATCCCAGACATAAGGGAGGGATGTGAAACGTGAGGCTCAAGGAGATGCTGACAGAGGGGTTGTTTCAACTTTCAACATCCGAGAACCAGAGAGTCCCGTGCTAATTCAATCCGGAAGTGGAGACTGCTGGCCAGAACTCCGCCCATTTTTTCACTGTCCCCCATTTTTTTAACTTCAATGGATCAGGTGGAAATAAGTGTTTGGATGAAAGAACCAGAGCTGTGCCTTGAGCAACTAATGAGCTTCTTTATGAAATGATCTTTACAGTGGACTTACCTGAATAGCTGCAGCAGCTGGCTGAGGGACATTGACTATATTTACATGTAATGCTACAGGATATGGGACGTGACTGGAGACCTACATCAAAAATGCAAAACAAAGGCCGAGTCATTCATGGTTACACATGCTTCAGGGGACTTGTTGGCTTCCTCAAGTTTCACTCTAAGACTAAGGAAAAAAAAAGCACTTTTCTGATAAAATTCACAAAGCAAAATAAATAAAATCCAATTCTAATTTGAAATTTTAGCCAAACATTTAATAATATTAAAGCAACATAGTGAAAAAAAATTTAAATGCTCATTCATTATGACAGGAAGTATTCCTTAGAGAAAACTAGAAAGAAAAATATAATCTGAAACACATTCATGAGTGTATGAACGAAGTTTTGATGCCAAAAACAGCTGGCACTAGCTGTTTATAAATAAAAATATTTTTCTCTGAATTATTATGAGTTTTTTTAGTAAAGAGTACAGCAGCTCTTAGGATAGTTCATTCATCTAAGACTTTTTAGGAAAGTCTGCAGTCAAATTTACAGAATAGACAGAGAAAGTAAAAACTACTTGGGAGTATGTTTTGCATAGAATTTGCTTATGAGCTCTGAATTCTTGGATAAATTTCATCATTTATTATTGTTAATTTTAAGATTCAAATCTTGCAATCTTGATTTTTTTTCTCTTTATTCTTTTCTAATCCATTATGAAAATTTCTTTCCATAAATATAAATATCAAGAAATGAAGAAAGAATCACACTGATTCAAAGGAGGATAAAAAACATCAGATGTCAGTCATGAAACTGCTCTTGTTTCTCAGTAAGAAGGCAAACACTTACTTAGTGAATGAATAAATTAAGACCTTTCAGCTAGATCACTACCAGAGCTGAACTTACAATCACCTGTTAAATTTCAGTGTCAAACTATTTCCCTGTAAATGTAATATTACATTCACTTTTTATTTTGGCAGAGAAAAGTACTAGATACAACTGCACCTCCATGCCCTCATTCTTCTTCAGCAATACCTTGTTAAGTAAATTTACATTGAAAAGCTAACTTCAAATTAGATTTGAAGCAGCAAGTTAAAACCAAACAACCTGGATTCTAGTCTGGACAATCTCTATGAGCTGTGTAACCCTGGACAAATCACTTAATATCCTCATTTCTGGATTCATATTAGGGATAACACCACCTACCCTTCTCAGTTGATCATGATCATGTCTGTGAAAACTAAGTATTCACTAGAAATTATCATTATTACCTGGAACTAGTAATAAAATAACCATCTCTTTCATTAAACTGAATGCTCAGGAACAACTTACGTTTTGTGCTTCAGAAATGTGGTAATAGGGATAGTCACTGTTAACGGAGGGTTGGCCAGCTGGAGGGAGTTGAGCTGAAGGTGGAGCATGCGTAAAGCCCATCAAATGGCTGTTCTTCTGAAAGCTTGTGGTCACTGGTGGCTGGCTGGCTTTAGAAGACTCCTGCAGATAACCTTCCTGCTCGACCTTACGACGCATTGTAGAATTCCAGTGGTTCTTGATAGCATTATCAGTTCTGCACAGAAATATATCACATATTCATTTTACAAACAACAATTTCAACTCAGATTACAGTTAATTGACAGAAAACTATTTCTAACAGAGACTTTTCTTTTGGTCCAGTACTAGTGTTTTTTTTCGCTTCTGTCTTCTCTACGTCCTTAAAAGCATGCTACCCCAATCAACTAATTAAAAATCCATAGATTTCTCTAAATTACATAATATGGAAATTATATAGTTTTATACAAATTTTGAAATCTTTTAGACATTTGTCTTTCCTTGTTAAGTGTATTTTCAATACAATACAATTTCAATACAATGTTTATTCTGACTGTGGTATAAGACTCTAATACAACTTAAAGTCCTGGTTGTTCTAGAAAATTACTCCTTTGAGTTGTGGACTGACATACACATCACAATAGGCACTCACTGAAGTTTGGTGAGCAATAATGATGTTGCTGCTGCCTCAATGTCTACTCTTTATCTAGAACAGTACTAGCTAGAGATTTTGAGTAAAAAATCCTCCCACATTTCAGAAACCACCTAAAACTGTTCCAAAGCGGGCAGAGATGAAAATGTAAAATGGCATCCAGAAAGGAAAGAGGCTAACTTCCAATATATTTTTAAACTGCAAAGCATTTTTACTAAAGTTTTTCAATTCTCAGGAAAACAGTTTCTCAATTCAAAAAAAAAGAACAAAACCGTTTTAAGCCTCTCTTTTACTATTTCTGTGGGGGTGGGGGAATGCATGCTAAAGAAAGAGGAAGTTCAATCGCCCCTTAAAACTTTAAAAGAATCAACAACATATCCTCTCAGACCATATGGGAGAAAAGGCCTCCCTTTATCAACCTCTTGAATTCTCTGAGCTTATTCTGGACCAAGAGAGAGGAAATGCTTCAGAACATCACAAGGGAATACTGAATAGACCATCAGAAGCACGGCCTTCTTTGAAACGACTCTTTCTCCACTTTGGGTCATGAAGCTGAAGAATAAAAGTATTTAAAATATTTCCTATCTTATGATATTTTTATGAAGATTTATAATAAATAGTATCTCCCCAATTAAACATCTGTTATAAACTGTTTAAATGGTGAAAGTGGGACAAAAATGAGCTTCCAAAGATATCCCTCAAAATGAGGTCATTTTCATGCCTTGTTCATGAAAAAGAAAGCATAACAACAACATTATTTAAAAACCTGGAAGAAGTATGATAATTCTAGAGATACAGCCTTTCTTTATTCAAAAGAAAAAAATTAAGCCAAGTGGTATAATGAAATGAACATGGTATCAGGAAAATGGTACCTGAACTCCTTCTGGTCACAACTAGCTGTATGAACTCATACCAAACTATTAATCCTTGGTTTCCTTCTACATGTTTAGAGTTTTGAAGTTTACAGAGTGCTCCGATATATTTTATTTGGTACTAACATTGGCCCTGAGAAGTGGGTTATAACCTGTTTTGCAAATGGGGCAATTGAGACTGAGAAAGTTGGCTCAAGCTCACCATTGGGTGGATTCTGGAAGTCCTGAACCAGATAACCTCTAAAGTCTCTTCCAGTTTTAAAAGCTATGGATCTGGTTTATCTAATGAAACATACACCACAACAAAATGTAATTCACTCACCATACATTTTAAAACAGAATGTTCCATACCCATTCCCTCATTCTTCCCAATCAATATATTTTTTGACATATTATTACCGTCCAGGCAGTAGCTTTGCGATTTCTGCCCATCTGTTCCCCAGTCTCTTGTGTGCCTGGTAAATAATTCTGTCTTCCTCTTCTGTCCAGGAGGTTTTCTTAACTTCTGGATTCAAGTGGTTATGCCACCTCTCCCTACATTGTTTTCCAATTCTCCCCTTTAAGTGCTTGGCAATAACAGACCAACGTTTCGGACCGTATTTCTGTACAAGCTCTATCACCTTCAGATAAACACACAAAAATAACCTATGTTTTAATGTTATGTAATGAGTCAGTGTAATCATTCTTCATGTTATCTTTAGAAAATTTCTAAAAATCTTCTTTCATTCATGGGAAATATGGGAATAGAGACCTCAACTTTCTGTTCGTATACTTTACCTGTTTCTTCAAGCTGGGAAATATTCAACAATATTGGGGGCTATTCGTAATTGTGATTCACACCAACGAATAAAGAACTTACTCTCTGATCTTCCTCTTTGGTCCAAGGACCCTTGATGAGCTCAGGGTTTAGTACTTTCTGCCATCGGTGCTGGCACTGGACATCTGTTCGATTCTAGGCAAATAAGATGAAGCAAGCACTGTCACATAAGACATGATGTGATAACACATGAATACTGTTGTCATATAAATCACATGTGGGCAATATACCATGAAAACATTCAAGAACATTTTAGGGCATGTTTGGAAAACCCATTTCTTATAGCTAAAGAACATACAAAAGAATACATCAAAGTTGTATCTAAAATTAGAAGTTCTCCATCCTGAGGGAAACAGTTCTTCTACGTGATCTAAAGGATCGTCATACAGCATACTTGGCTGTCAATTTAACTTAACCTTAATCTCAGTGTGTTGCTTTGGAAGTACCCATATGGATTAAGACTTCTTAGAGATTTTATATTGATGTTGTACCTTTATGTTGATGTTGGACCACTCTAAATGACATAAGTTTGATTCTCATTCACACTAAGAGATGTGCTTCAATTTAGGACTAAAGTGTTAATATTGCAGAAAAAACAAAGATGAAAAAAAAATGGGCCCTATTTTATAAGAGCTTATAATCATGTAAGTAGTAAAAGACAAACATATAGTTAACTAAGAAGGTGAAATTTGATTCATAGGCAAGAAGAGACCACAGCAAAATGATATTGGGGTGGAAAAAAGGAGTGTCTCCTGAGAAGGAGAAATTATGTTTCCTTAGAAATAGTCTGGAAAAGGTCTTGGCATAGACTGTGAAGGATGGATGCAACATTTTAAGAGGTGGCATCACCAGGGACACAAGTTCTCAGGAGGGAAAGCAGAAGTGAATTCAACCAAACCTGCTTACAGAGAGGAAGCAGGAAACAGAACTGGAGCTATTAAGTCGAGGCATATGGAAGAGCTCCATGTGCCAGGTCTAGGCAGTTTACTTAATGTGTGAAACTTGAAGTCACTGTCGCTAGTTTTGAGATGTAAGGTAAAGCTGCATTTTATGAAGCTCCATCTACCAATGGTGTCTAGGACATGTGAGAAAGTGAAAAGCTACAAGCTGGAAAACCAGTTATGAAGGCAATGCAGTTGTCCAGAGAAGAGGGAAAGGGGCCAAACATGTAAAACAGTGAGGAGAATGAACAAAGGCATCCCAGATTCCTTAATCCTGGCTTTGTGTAGGGGACGGGGTAGGGGTGGGGGGCGGGTAAGTCTAAAGGAGCTCCAAAGTTTTAAACCAGGATACCAAAATTATGGCTATTGAAAAGATATGAAATTGAAGAAAAGCAGACTTGGGGGAAATATCATGAGTTTAGTCATCCACCATACAACAAATTTAATCAAATTGCTAATATATATTATCCTAAAAATGAAAAGATAAAGAAGGAAGCATTTAAGATATGCTATAAAAAATCCATTAATAATATCTTTAGAAATTTAATTATATGCATTACAATAGAAATATAAGTTATGGATAGGCATTTCTCCCTTACTTCTTACATAAAAGCACATGTGTAATGTTTTAATATCATCTCCTAGGATATCTTATTTAAATCTTTGGGAGAGGATTTCCTTTTACAGAAAGAAAAAATTACTAACTTACCGGGAGATAATTAGCAATAACTTTCCAGTCATCTGTTCCATTCTGTTCCACCAGCTTCTTTAGTTTTTCATCCTAAGATATTTAAAGGTAATCCTAGGATATTAGTCATTTACTGTAAACTCAGATCAGAGTTTGAATCTTGATTCAACTACTGATGAGTTATATAAGCTTGGGTACATCATTTAGCTTTTCTGGGCCTTAATATTGTCATCTGTACAATGGGAATGATAGTGTCTGTCAACAGGATTATTTGAGAATTATATGAGTTAATTATGCAAAACATTTAGCATAATGTCTGATACAAAATGTTTAACACTTGGTGACTTTTAAAAGTTCTACTTCATGGGAAAAATATGAACTCCACTGTTTGATTTAATAGACATTGAATTATGGCATTAGACAGGATCTCAATAAGAAACAGTTCAAGTTCTACTCTAATATTTACTAAGTTCAATATCTTCATTTAAAAAAGTGGAGGATCACTTTTCTTAATTAAACTTGAAGGTATGATGTAAGAAAATCATTTAGTTTTTGTATCAATATATTCACAATTTAAATGAGACCAAATTTATTAGAACACAGAAGACACTAAACATCAGGGTGAAATCTTTCAGTTCACAACTGTTTTTCTAAACATATTCAAGCAAAAGAGAACCCCCATGTTGCTGCCAAGGTAACTTTCACACATGATGTGACTCCCATGGTACAACACAGACACAGGAATTAGGAAACCAGGGTTACCATCAGAACTTCTGAATCTCTAAGAATAATCCATGTGCACAAGTTCCACAGGTAAAATATACATTTCCCATGGACCTCATTGGAAATCCTGCCTGCCTGTCAATGAGAGATCTGGTTTAAGTAAAGGAGGGCAGAATGAAACTGAACAAGGGTCAATATCATTTATTCTAACACGAAATCCTCTACAATCAGTTGCAAATTTTGAGGACTTTAAAGAAAAAAGCAACTTTTCTCTTACATTAATAATTTTGCCCCCTAAGCATTTTTCCATTCCTACAAAGATCAAGCTTTTGATAAGCTCGCAGAAAAAGAGAGGTGAGAAGCAGACACATCTCCATCCATTCTGAATGCTCTCAGAGCAGACTGAGCAACTAACACTTTCAGAACAGACACCCAGGTATATTTCTCTGTGTAACATTATATGCCAAGAATGTTAAATGAACCTGTTACAACAAGTTTTATGGGTGTTGCTTTATTCTTTTGTTTTGTTTTTGGAAACAGCAATTCATTCATTGGTTCAGGGAACATTTATTAATATTCCACTTTGTGGTGATCAATTCTGGGTTCAGGAACACAAAAATGAATAGATATTTAGCCCTGCCCTCAGCAGACTCACAGTCTACAGGCAGAGGCATATATGTTACAGGAACAATAAATACGAACGTGTACCCAGTGGTTGGAGGATGCATCCAACGTGTCTAGGGAAACCAGGGACAGCGTCACAGAAGAAGCAATGTCTCACAAGTGATGAAGAAGTAGTTGTGGAGTAAAATGACAAGAACAGAATAGGCAGAGGAAAAAACAATAAAGTGAGAAGACAAGAACATTCAAACAGCTGCAAAAAGTTTGAAAAAGGATGGTACAGTGTCCATGTAGGGGAGTGGTGAGGGGTAAGCACACTGCACAGGCAGGCTAGGGTAAGAAATCAGAGAGCCTGCTAATAGGTTTGAACACCTGTAGTTTAGCTGAAATTTTGTTTTCCACAAATGGAAGCACTCCATGCTTTTTCCTCATGTTTTGATTACATAATTAGTTACCTCTTCCCTGGTCCACCTAGTTTTCCCCAAGTGACGCTTTCCAGACTTGGGAAGCAATCCATCATAATCATGGTCACACATCTCAATGTCTTCATCATCCTCGTCACTACTGTAGATGCTGCAGAAATAAAAAGTGGGCAGATGTGGACTGAAACAAGAGGATCCAAACTACAGCAAGCAAAACTCACACCAAAACTCCTCAACAATCTCTTCAAAGGTTACAAAGATAAAACTTGGAAAAGTTGCACAACAAGAGTGTTTTTGGCACTTTGTTGCTCTGGGATTGTAAACGAGTTTTGCTGTTTTTGGTATCCACAGATACGGCAAAGGACCTGGCACTTTCTATTGCACTGCATGTTTAAACCTGCTGTTAATGTTAGACCAGTGACAAATTACACAATTGGCAACCTTCCAACCAATGAAGGTTTAGGTTTAAAACTTAATGTTAAAGACAATAAAAAGAACGAGAGCCCACATCCTTTATATAAGTACACTCAAAATCTTTGGCATACGTCACATGGTTTAAATAATATTTCCCAAATACAATAAACAACTCAATTGCGTTATCTTCATGGGGCTGGTGTTTTATTAGGAGGAAAAAATTCAAGAAGTAATACACCCAACAATACAATTATAGTCATCTCTTAAAGATTAGAAGATTAAGAGAATCTATCAGGGAAAGGATTTAAAAACCTGAGAAAGGATAAGGGATCAAGTGATCAAACTGCACTGTAAATAACATTTATATCAAACAGTTAAAAACTCCAGACCAGGTCGATCCAACTTGTGGCCATGTTTACAATCCTCAGTTTCCAGAGTAACCAAGTGAATAATTTAGGCCACATGGTAGTCAGAATCTTACTTACTCATGTTTTTTCTACCTCAGACTGAATGGTATTTGAAAGATCTTAAAATGTACCTAATTCAAAACTGAGGGATTTCCCCAGATGAGTTTAAAAGGAACTCATTACTGTTTTCAAAAGAACTTTTCCTTTTACCTACTTGACCAAAACTATAAATTTCGATGTCTTTTGAACTAACTCTATACTTAATATTTATTAATCATATAATGATGAATGTATCCCTATAATAGATATGAGTCCTTTTACAGCCAGTTTACTTTTAGTTATTATTTTACTTATATAAAACTTAAGTTACAAGGAAAAATTATACTATCTTTAAAGAGTTACTAAAAATTTATCATTGCAATATTGAGAATTCCATCAAATTAAGAACAATAAAAATAATTATATAAAGTAATATCATAATGCAAATCATTATTCTAAAAAATAAAATGTATATTCATATCTGGTCTTCCAGAAGCAACTTACAAGTATATATTACCCATCCCTTACAAACCAGCAAAATTACTTCCCCCAAATCCTGAATTTGAGGTTCTTATAGTTTAAAATTATTATTCTGGGAAACAACGCGAAGGTTCAGGATTCATGGTGAGCAAGCAGGATGTGATCCAAATTTAAAACGCCATCACACAAAAAAAGACCACTGAACTATATTTATAATCTATAACCATCTTTCACTTAGGGGCTATCCTTTTAAAGGAGAGCCTGATCCCATTTCACACTATCAACAAAGGGTTCTAAACAACTTCTGATTAATAATTACAGTAGCTTTCCTTTAATAAAAAACACAAGCATCATAAGGTGAAAAAAATGTTATTATAATCCCAGGAATTTTGAAAGGTTCATAGAGAACTCCTTGGAAAGCCCCCCAGATGAAGTGGCACCCTTGTGAAATATCCGGGATTCCAAGAAAGCCTGAGTCATCTGCAAGTGGAGTCACAGGTTCAGCTGAATTTAACTTTGGGGGTCTCGATAGATCTGGAGATCACGTTTTCAGAACTGAGAACTACTCGGTCCAAACCAGTAATCCGACACCACTGTCTTGGCAACAGCTGAACACTCAGGAATAAGCAACAAATTCGGCCGCCCATAGGGGGCAGCCTACATCAGGGGAGAGCGCATAGACACTAAATAGGACTAGGCTTCTGGAGGTAAAGGTGCCAATCCTAGTTTTGCCTCAACCTAGCTGCGTGACTTGGACAAATCACTTCCCCTCTCTCAAGACCTCAGTTCCTCGCCTATACAGAAGGGCTTGGATTCTACTTCTAAGGTACTTTGCAGTGCTAATAAAGGATAATTCCAGATCTTTCGTTGAGTCTAAAAATTAAGCAGAAACGTGCAAAATCAGAGATGTGCACAAGCAAAGTCTTGGGGGAAACTTGGTGTGTGACTTCCGCAGGTCCTGAAGAGGCCACTGAAGAGGGGAGCAGGGCTACTAGCCCAGGGCTGGTCAAACTATCAGCTCCAGGGTCCATTAGCACGCGAGGCACGGGTGTTGCCTTTGAGCTTTGCATGCGATTTCCTCGCTCTGAACGGTCCCGGTCGTCTAAGTAGGATGATTAATTTCTACTAAGGACCTGAAATAACTTTTCCTTTATCTGCTCTGACAAGATCTCAGACCCAACAGTCAGAAGACTTTCAAAGGCTGATTTCAAGCTTGATGCACCCCGGCTCCCCACCTGCTAGACCTGGTGTGGTTACAAGAGTACGACTATGAATGTTACATTCTGTCAAGGAAACAAACCGTGCAAAGAAACGAAAAAGAAAAAAAAGTGTTGGGGGTTGGGAAAAAGGGAGGGGAGCGGGAGGAAGTGCCTTGTGGCCGCTACTGTGATTCTAGAAAAAGGGTTCAGACTCATTTCGCTGACCTGGTTAATAATCCCTGCCGAGTCGATGCTCGCCTTGCAAGAAACGGCTTCGAGCCCACAGCCGGGTTTCTCTTCCCCCTGAGGCAGGTTCAAGGCTCCCGCCCGTCCCGGCCACCTCCCCTCGCCGCTACCTGGGAGCCGCCGGGAACCTGCGCAGCCCCGCCCCGCGGGGACGGTCAAGATCGCGGCGCGCGGAGCCTGCCTCCGCGCCTCCTCCCAGCACCGCTTCCCAGCTCCCTCCTCCTCCTCCTCTTCCTCCTAGTATCTGCTCCCGAAAAAAA
>NW_011494770.1:5858602-5859071 GCF_000754665.1 Bison bison bison
GAAAAAAAAAAAAAAAAAGATGACCCCGGCCGCTCTACAGTTAAGTCCCAAAGGCGAAGGTGAAACCACTCAAGAGGCAACACCCTCGCCCCGCGCGCCCAGACCCAGGAGAGGCAGAGGGAACCAGCGACAGCCCCAAGTCGTCTCCCTTTTTTTCTCCAGTACCTGGCCTTGTCTGGGCGCCGCTCCCCGGCCCGGCCAGGCCCGGCCGAGGGTGCTGCTGCAGGGCCCACACCCACGCTCTTTGCAACTTCCTAGCTCTGCGAGAGGATAGGCGACCTCCGATGCAAAAACGAATAAGTAAAAGAAAATCAAACAACCCGAGGAAAAAAGCGTGGGTTTGCTTTGCCTCCAGGGACTTTTTCCCCCAGCACGTCTCGGCCAAGGTCTGTCCCCGCGTCCCCTTCTCCGCCCGGGGCGACCGAAGGCTGCGCGAGCAGGGCGCCAGGAGGAGCGGCGACCTTGGCCG
>NW_011494770.1:5859171-5860071 GCF_000754665.1 Bison bison bison
TGCCGTTGAGCTGCAACCGTGGCGGCGGCCGAACTAGCCCCCGCATCCGGCCACTCAATGGGAGCGCCGCCGCGTCCAGTCCGGGAAGTCCACAGACTGGTCGAAGCAGGAGCTCCAGCAAGTGACAGTTCGGACCAGTCTCTCCCCTCTCCTCTCCCCGTTTCCCTCCGATCCGCCAAAATGTAACAGCACTTCACTCCCGACACCCGGCGAGCCTCCCCAAGTGCACTTGACATGTGCGGCGCGGGCGCGTGGGGGTGGATGTACAATGTTTGCTTTAGAAATAAAAGCCTCCCAGAGAATATGGATTCGAACATTCAAAACCAGAGCTTAAAACAATCTGCAAAGGTAGAGACCCTTTCCTCCCCTACAAGCTTCTTTCCAGCAGCCTGTCAGCTGACACTCTTCTTCGCCTCCATAAAGAATGAATGAAATTTAAATGAACTACCTGCAGCCACTAAACAGTTCGGCATTTCCCCTATATCAGCCATTAGCTCTGCACTTCCAAGTCCAAACATATCGCAATGCATCCAGCAATTACGCTGCGACTCGCTCGCCGACACCCGCGGCATCAAGCCAGGAACGTAGTGGGCTCCCCGGGGCTGGTGGGCACCGCTCTGCCCCTGGCTGGAGCGTGCTGCTATTTTCCCCCTAGAGAGAAGGTACCCTGTGCAACTTGCAAAATGAGCCTCAGGGCGTGCTTCCCAGCGTCCTAATGGATTTCCAGCACCGACTCTTCATTCTCCGTCCCTCGAGTGGCTTCTGCTGCCGAGGCAGGGGCTCCGGGTCCTCGCAGTATGACAGCCCCGCAGAAGATCCGGGAACGAATTCCCACCTGCTCCCAAGCTCCTGGAGCCCAGCGCGCCCCCGCCCACGGCCGCCCACCGGGGATCCCCATTA
>NW_011494770.1:5860283-5870443 GCF_000754665.1 Bison bison bison
CTCTGTAAACAGAGATGCCATCAAACAAAGAGCTTTGGACACTCCCCCTCCCGCCAAATCTGGCGCCCCTGCAGTGCGCACGCGCCCTGTCCGCCGCCTCCGCGGTCGCCTTGGCTGCCGCCCTCCGGGGTTGCCCTGGCCCCGCGGGGGCCGCGGCTCCCCTCCGACTCTCGCGCCGCTGTGTGGCTCCTGGCGCGCTGCGAGGCCGGGGCGGCGCGCGGGCGGAGAGCCCGGGGCCAGGGGAGGGGCGACCGGGGGGCCGCGGCGGCGCCTTTTTCCGAGCAAACCCCGCTCCCTGGTACCGGCTGCGCGGGCTCGCGCCGCGTCCCACTGATGCTGCCTCCCCTTCTTGGTGGCCGCACTATCGTCGCCCCACTCGGCTTGCCCCAGGGCCCCAGAAATGAGCTCTCCAGGCTCTGCCTGATTGTCGCGGGGGCGTCAAGGAACGGGGGCGTGGGGGGAGGGGAACTCCCGCATTCGAGATTGGATTTAGGCAGGGTGTAAAACTCAGCTCCCTGGAGATGGGGGAGAGTTGGGTTGGGGAGTCGGTAGTAGGGGATGGGAGCATACGTTTACATAGGATATTTGGCTAGCTGCTTTGAGTTTGTTTTTGTTGTTCTGCTCTGTTTTTAAAGAACATCTCTAACTTGATAACAAGAGACACTTACGTACGAGTGGGGTTGGAGCTATCACCGCTCACACATGGGGCACCCCAGCGGAGTTTTCACTCTCCACCCAGATCCTGGAGCCGACACGCCACCTTCGCATTGTCACATGCCTTCAGTCTCACCCGGGCACACGCCCGGCCCCACCCACCCTGCCCGGCCCAGGCGGTGCCCACCACACACCTCTGTCCATGCAGAATGCTGCGCGCGCCCTGAACTCCACACCTGCAAAATCCACAGGGTTCCAAACAGCCCAGCAGCCCCCAGCAGAACTCAGGAAGCCCCACGTGCGCTTGCATGGTTTTAAAACTTCAACAGTTTGTGATACGGAGATTGGCACCCGCGTTTAGGGTAGTTTAGGACTCTTGTTTTACCAGATAAAAATCACGAAAAGACTAGTGTTCACTTAACTAGAAGCTCCCAAACAATTAAAGGGAGAAGATAAATGCTGAATTTATAAGGATCAATGATTGGGGGATTTTAGGGGAGTTTTAGTTTTACTTCCGTTTATACACTTGTACCATTGGGGGTTTTTTTTTTTTTTTTTTCTCATTCTCTGTACACACTAATTTATTTTTCCTTTAATCTTATAGGAGTTTGAGACTTCTGCTGACTGGGTTTTGTGGGTGTCCCGTGTGCCCTGGCAGTTCAAACTTAGCTCAGAAAGCATTTTTTTTTCACTAAAAAAGCATTTTCTTACTGATATGAGTCATAATTTTGTTAAATGGTGAGCATGCTTGGTTTCAAGACTTTATCTGGTAGTTTACACATTGTTTCTTAACATTGTAATATAGTTTAAAACCTTATCAAAAAGTATTAGTTTCTAGTTAGATTTTAGCATTCCTTTCTCCATGAGGGGGGAAAAAAAGCCACTGAAACAACATTATTGTGAGATACTTCAGGTCACAGTCTTGAAAGACAAGTTAATATATTTTTGAAGACAATATTCATTTCTAGATTCTATAATAAATTTCTTTCTCCATATCAAAAATAAACAATTAAAAAAATCTAGAACAAACTTCTAAATACCACTCTTAAAGTAATTGCATCTGTCTTTGGGATTACTTCATGAATTTAACTGGCATGATTCCCAAATGCTCTCTGGCACAGTAAAGAGTATGTGAACTCTTCTGGAAGTCAGCTCGTAGTCTCTTTTCCAAGATTCTTAGGAGATGGAAGTGCTCTGTGATTCTTTAACTCCTCCTAAGTAGGAAAACACCAAATTCAGTTTTATTTCCTTTATTCCCTTTGTGCATCATTTTCCTAAATGTTGTTTTGAGAATTTATAATATTTTCATTTCCCAGACATTTTGAAGTTTACATTTTTTCCCTCATATGTGTGACAAAAATGTGTATGGGGACAAGTATAGTCTGACAAAAAGTATACACATGATGATTTTACTAGGCTAATTTGGGATATATTGCCACCTGATAAGTATATAAAAGGATGGACTCAAATGGAGTTATAAGTTCTTGTATGGATGAAAATATATTTTCAAAGACATTGCAGAATTTTTACTATAATTATATTTGTACATTTCCTTCCTTCACTTATAATTATTACAAATGCATTTTTAGATGAGAGCATATTTCATTAGTATCAAAGTCTTTGTTTTTCTTAAGTTGTGCTGCATCAGTGGTTTTAGTGTGGCAGGCCTGGGTGAAAGCTAAAAATTCAGATGCAGACTTTTTTTGCAATGTACTAAAGAAGGGTAGAGCTTCCTTGGTGGCTTAAGAATTCGCCTACCCATGTAGCAGGAGTGGGTTCAATCCCTGAGTAGGGAAGATCCCCTGGAAGAGGGCATGGCCACCCACTCCAATATTCTTGCCTGGAGAATCCTATGGACAGAGGAGCATGGTGGGCTACAGTCCATGGGGTTGCGGAGTCAGACAGAACTTAGTGACTAAACAATAAGAACACAGGGGTCAGCAAACTTTTCTGTAAAGGGCCAGATAATAAATGTTTTAGACTTTGTTGGTTGTGTTGCTTATTCTTCTACTTTCCTGTTTTGTTTTTTAACAACTCTTCAAAAATGTAGAAACCATTTTTAGCCTGAAGGCCGTATCCAGTCTACAGACCATAGCTGGCCAAAACTAATCCAGTGATCCTCAGTCTTTAGAATCCGAATCACTGTGTGTACCCATGAAAAATGCACTGTCCCAGGCCATCCCTCCTGAGACAAGATGATTCAGTAAATTTGAGACAGGGCCCAGGAAGCTGCATTTTAAACAAGCATCCAAAGGGTTTTTTTGTTTGTTTTTTGTTTTCATGGAAGCTGTCTTCTGGATCAGTCATTGACAATTTCAATATTAGAGCGAAGGCAGGCTGGTTCGAAACACTTTTCCCCCAGCACTCCCGCCCCAGCCCCCAGCCCATTGCCTCTCATGGCCTTCCTCTATCTCATTCTCTTTCACCTCTCCTGGGCTAAGAAATCAAGACTCTCGAAAACCTTAGACGACTTCGGTCCATGGAAACGTTGGTGCCAGTAACTGCTGGGCTGTGGCATCCTGTTCTTTTTTCCTTTGCTATTAAACTTCAGCCTCATATTTGCAACTTGCAAGAAAAGGAATCTCTTGACTGCTTTCTGATAATCATTATGATTCTCTACCTCCAGAAAGCCAACCCTTAAAGCATTTTATTTTATGCTAAACGCTGGAGAAGGGCTGACAGAAGAAAGATGTATATTCTAGCATTTTTGCTCTGACTTCTGAGAAACTCCGGGCACATGGTAGATCTTTAGTACTTGTGAACAGTATCCCAAAGATGAATGAGGATTATCAAGGGTGGTGACAGACCAGGCCCCAGGGGCCCAATGTCTCTAACCACCCACCTTCTCCCACCCCCTCAACCCAATTTGGTTCAGAGCATTAAGAGGGAAATAATTACAGTAAACACCAAATGGTAAAGTACAGACAATTCTTGATCATTTCAGCTAATGAATGACAGCTGTAGCATGTATAATTGAAATCCATAGGTTTGAGATAAATCTCATGTTGGTTCACAACAAACCTTTTAGTAATAACAATGGGGCAAGTGCTTAATGTAATATGTTTCATAGAGCCTTCCTAAAGGATGGCCACCAGAAAATTTGTATTGTTAAATGATTCCTGGGTTTGGCATTTCCTGTTTGTTTTCAGCCTCTAGATTCTCATAAACTTATATATGTATTCCCATGACAACCAACCTGCATATTTTCATCGTCATTTGAACTGAGGACTGAATAGAAGGTGTGAGGGGTTTTTGTGTGTGATTAAATAAGGATATTCCAGAGGAATGTAAAGGTGTGAGCAAAAGCCCACGATTGTGAACCACAAGATGCATTCCAAGCACAGGAAATAAGGAGTTGGCCAGATTTCCTGGATCAAGGAGAGCTCTGAAGGCCAGATCAGAATGTATGTGTTTTGAATGGAAGATCTACATTATCGGAGAGGTGCATTTGGAAGATTAACCTAACAGTATCACAGATAGATTGGAGAGAGAAGAAAGAGTAGGGGGAGAGGCCAGTTAATTGGGCTGGATTAGGACAGTAACCCTATTTGGAATGGAAAGGAGGGGGGTGGATTTGAAGAACATCGAGAGGCAGAACCTTCGAGACTTAGCAACTGATTGGATGGCTATTGGAGGCACCATTAATAGAAATAGGGAAGTCAAGAGGGGAAGAGAAGTGTGCACTAAGGAGATTCAAAGAGGAAAGTGAGTTTAGATTTCAGTATGTTAAGTTTGTGGTTTCTTATGGAAGAGATCCGGGTAGGACTGTTGAGCAGGTGTGTGGTATCTGTGCCTGAAGGAGAGAGGTTGAGCTGGGACAGTGGTATGCTGGGAGGAAACTGGGAGCCTGCTGTTAGAGACATTATCAAACCCTGGATTATATAAGCCTACAATTAAATAGATTTTAAAAGGTAATAAATATTCAAAACTCATCATTTCCTAATTGTTTTACCTCATTTCACTGTTGGGTATGCTCTTGAGGTTATTTATCTTTATTATATCTGCATCACGGAAATGCTATGTAATGTATGTGAATGTACATCTCTTTCCAATTTTGTGTTCAGTTAAGTCATGTAAGCAGCTTGAAATTGGCTCTGGTTAGAGTATTTGCCCCACAAAAAGTGGCAAATACAAATAAGGGATTTCCCCCTACCTTGGAAAACTGGTTGTTAAATGTTTACCAGGGCAACACTGGATGAATGCCATATTTAAGAGTTATATGCATGAAGACAATAATTGTGCTATAGCCTGCCTTTACTAATAGGTGGTTGTATAGAGAGGAAGGAAAAGTCTTCAGAGAATATTTAAGAGGTTGGAAGATGAGGTTGAGACTCAGTGTAGGAGCTAGGGGGAGAGACCTGTTGGGAAGTAAAGAAAGTTTATATATATATATGTATAAAAATAAATGTTTTTGTGTTTTCTTCTTTTATAATATAATTCTGTTTTTTGTCAACTGATTTTGAAAGCTTTTCCTTTACTTTGAGAAAAAAATATTTATTAGGAAGTGACTTTCAAACATTTTGAATCAATGAATTATTCTATTTATTCTATTCCATTGTATTCTAAACACATCCTGGTTAGGGACTCTTCGTTGTTTTTGTGCCCTGCTCCTAGGTACTGAATGACCTGATTGAAAACCCCTGTTGAAAAGACAAAGGCCTCGCCTCTTTCTGCTTTAGAAAAATCTGCTCTATGGAATCACTAACTTTTCCCCAAGTGACAGTCCTACGTTTTCAAAGCTTTTGGGGAAAAATCCTTCAAACCAGTTTACAGAAGTAATTTTTCTCCCATCTCTTCTCACATCTATTCTTGGCCAATTCTTGCTCCTTTTCCATATTTCTCCCACATGTGTACCAATGTAAAATAGCAGTTTTCAGAGTCAGTCAACAAAATAGCAAGCTTTTATTAACAGAAATTGTAACCAAAACAACAACAATAATGCTTAGGGGCTTCTTGGAGTAATGAAATG
Source organism: Bison bison bison (assembly GCF_000754665.1). Taxonomy (NCBI): domain Eukaryota; kingdom Metazoa; phylum Chordata; class Mammalia; order Artiodactyla; family Bovidae; genus Bison; species Bison bison. The sequence goes on from NW_011494770.1 coordinate 5,865,907, forward strand.
ACAAAGTGGGCAAGGCAGGTTCAGCAAATGTACGGCAGTTGGCAACTTTTATGAACCCCTAATTCTAAACCTTCAAAAGGCAGAGATTGCGAGAGAGCTTGAAAGATGCTTCCAGTCTTTAATATTGTTTTTTCCCAAAATGCTTAGGTCTCCCATTTTACCTTTACACGCCTGACAATGTTTCTACTGTTTGTTTTTATTGCACTCTGCAAGGCCATGAGCTTGCAGAAAGGACAGGCCCTTTTGCTAGATGATTATTGCCCATTTTCAGCCTCTGTTCTAGTCCTATTGCCCCCACCTTCTCCTAGAGCATCATGCCTTCACCATGATCTACCATACTGGCTCCTGACTAATTTTCCCCTCTATGATCTCTCTCCCCCATCCACCTCACCGCTGGATCAGCCTCACTCTAACTAGTCATATGTTATGATCCCATCACTGGCTCCCTAATGTTGAGAAGATAAGATCTGAACTCCTTCACTTGGCATTCCCTGCCTTGAGGTTGCTCTGGCCTCTGTGCCTACACAGCCTACCCCCAGGGTGATGGTATTTAATAATGAGGATGGCTCGTGTACCAACCAATCAGACCGGGCCTGGCTAAGCCCAACCTATGTAGCTCCAGTGGGGCGCACTGGCTGAGTGTCATGCTTTACAACACACCACCTTTCCAACCTTATCTCCTGGTGTTATGTTCACTCCGCTTCCTCCTCATAAAACCATTGGCAATCTCAGGGCCTTTGCTTACACCATGCCTCCTGCCTGCAATGCTTTCCTTCCTCCTTTCTGCTTACATAAGGGCCCGCTGAAGCCCAGCCTTTCTTCTGAAGTCCTCTTAGACTTCCCTAATCCACAGTCATCCTACCCACCTGTGACTTGTATTCATGCCTTTTATTGAACATATGGCCTGCATTGTCTTCCCTCTGCTATTTATTTACTTATCTTTTTTCTCTGTCTTTATTTTTTATAATGTGCCTTATCTCATCTTGAGTTTTGATTATAAACTAGAGGAGAGGGGTGTATCCTCTGCCTTTCTATATACTCAATTAATGAAGCAGGATGTTGAGCATAAGGATGCACATAAATGTTGACAATTGATGACGAGTTAGCTGGGGCTGTTGAGTGTGTGTGTGTTGCTTTAAATATATATATATATATATGCCTTGTATTTGGGTTTTAGAGTTTACAAAAGGCTTTGCCATATATTATCACATTGAATAGCAGTTCTTATCTTTCTGCCTGTGTTTTTCCCCTCCTAAATATTATTTTCCCCATTTTCGGGTGGGGGGTAACTGAGGTTGAGAGATGTGAAGGGATTTGTTCAAGGGCACACAGATGATAAATTGAAGAGCTGGGATTAATTAAACCCAGATTCTTTATTCCAAATTCTGAGTTCTTTCTACTACTGTATGATAGTCTCCAACTTTTAATTCCCACCCCTTCTCTTTACATTCCTGAAATTCTCAAATTGGATTCCATCACATGGATTAAATTCTGTGCTCAAGTAAAGGCTGATGACCTCAAAAACTGGATCGATACCATCGTTCTAATCTTAGTAGTAGTGCTTTATTTCAAGTGTTTGTATAGTTCGTTGTCCTTTGGGTAACTTGATTCTGGAGCTCTTTCAAGCTGTTTTTGTTCACATATTGGGTCTCTAAATTTTATTTCTTCCATTTCTACTCTACCATTCTATATTTATCTTTATTTATTTACTCTAATATTAGTTCAGTTCAGTTCAGTCACTCAGTCATGTCCGATTCTTTGCGAGCCCATGGCCTGCAGCACACCAGGCCTCCCTGTCCATCCCCAACTCCCAGAGTTTACTCAAACTCATGTCCATTAATTTGGTGATGCCATCCAACCATCTCATCCTCTGTCATCCCCTTCTCCTCCTGCCTTCAATCTTTCCCAGGATCAGGGTCTTTTCATATAAGTCAGTTCTTCCCATCAGGTGGCCAAAGTACTGGAGTTTCAGCTTCAGCATCAGTCCTTCCAATGAATATTCAGGACTGATTTCCTTTAGGATTGACTGGTTGGATCTTCTTACAGCCCAAGGGACTCTCAAGAGTCTTCTCCAACACCACAGTTCAAAAGCATCAGTTCTTTGGCTCTCGGCTTTCTTTGTAGTCCAACTCTCACATCCATACCTGACTACTGGAAAAACCATAGCTTTGACTAGACAGACCTTTGTTGGCAAAGTAATGTCTCTGCTTTTTAATATGCTGTCTACGTTGGTCATAACTTTTCTTCCAAGGAGCAAGCGTCTTCTAATTTCATGGTTGCAGTAACCATCTGCAGTGATTTTGAGCCTCCAAAAATAAAGTCTGTCACTGTTTCCACTGTTTCTCCATCTATTTGCCATGAAGTGATGGGACCGGATGCCATGATCTTAGTTTTCTGAATGTTGAGTTTTAAGTCAACTTTTTCAGTCTTCTCTTTCACTTTCATCAAGAGGCTCTTTAGTTCTTCACTTTCTGCCATAAGGGTGGTGTCATCTGCATATCTGAGGTTATTGATATTTCTCCCAGCAATCTTGATTCCAGCTTGTGCTTCATCCAGCCCAGCGTTTCTTTTGAGGTACTACTTTAATATATCTTTATGCAATATTGAATTCTACTCTTTTACCTCAAGGAGTTGTTCCTTTTGAGATTATTCATAAACTCAGTGAGTGAGTGAATGCTTAATTCCAGCAAATTTGAAAAGCTTTCTTAATCTTTGTGAAAACCATTTGGTAAGAACTTGCATCTTTTCTAATCACTAGTATGTCTTTCCTCTCCTTTCCTTTCCTCCTCTCTTACTTCTTCCCTCCCTCATTCCCTTCCTTCCTTCTTTCTATCTGAACCCATAGTCTAAGAAAATTAAGTTTCTTTCACCAGAACAAGGACAAGGTAATAGCTTTAACGTAGGTGTTATTTTCTTTGGTCCTGCAAATCAAGTGGCCTACATAATTTAAAATGTGAACCCTGTTGGGATAAAGTATACCATCACTCTACTCTTTCCATTTAAATTTATTGCTAGAAATATTAATATAAAAATTTGTGGACACATAAAAACAATATTACAAAAGTCATGACATCTATAGAGATGATTCATTCTAATTTACTTTTCAGTGTTAATAATGGTTCTAAAGAAATAGGTAAAAATAGTCAGTTGGCTTTTGAAAAATATCAGTTCCCAGAATTATCTTAATTTGGTTTAAATACTTGTGTCAAGCAAATATTTTACTTTTTATAAAGACAATAACCTCTAAAGAAACTATATCAAATCATTTATAATCTTTTGTACATAATTATGAGGAAGTTCCAAAGTGCTAGTTTTGCTTGGAGCTTTGGAAGGCTCAACTGATTCTATTTTAGTTTAGAGCCTGATGGAGAACACTTTTGCAACTGAAAGGCAATATTCGGTTTGAAAAATGTTAGGTACATAAAAGTTTGCCTATGAAAATTCTAATTTATGTTTTAGTTTAGATTACATGTGGTTTCTTTTCTGAAAGCCCTATTGCTTTTTCTTTCTGTTAAAAAAGTAAAAGAAATGGCATCCTACTAGGGTAATTAAAGAGCAATATTTATGCAAATACTTTTAGAAAGTATTCATATCTTCAGACTATTGTTTTTTAAAATTCACAACTTTCTATATATCAATATATGAAGTAGGGGTTCAGATCAGATCAGTCACTCAGTCATGTCCGACTCTTTGCGACCCCATGAATCACAGCACGCCAGGCTTCCCTGTCCATCACCAACTCCCGGAGTTCACCCAGACTCACGTCCATCGAGTCAGTGATGCCATCCAGCCATCTCATCCTCTGTCGTCCCCTTCTCCTCCTGCCCCCAATCCCTCCCAGCATCAAGTTCTTTTCCAATGAGTCAACTCTTCACATGAGGTGGCCAAAGTACTGGAGTTTCAGCTTTAGCATCATTCCTTCCAAAGAAATCCCAGGGCTGACCTCCTTCAGAATGGACTGGTTGGATCTCCTTGCAGTCCAAGGGGCTCTCAAGAGTCTTCTCCAACACCACAGTTCAAAAGCATCAATTCTTCGGCGCTCAGCCTTCTTCACAGTCCAACTCTCACATCCATACGTGACCACAGGAAAAACCATAGCCTTGACTAAACGAACCTTTGTTGGCAAAGTAATGTCTCTGCTTTTGAATATGCCATCTACGTTGGTCATAACTTTCCTTCCAAGGAGTAAGCGTCTTTTAATTTCATGGCTGCAGTCACCATCTGTAGTGATTTTGGAGCCCCCAAAAATAAAGTCTGACACTGTTTCCACCGTTTCCCCATCTATTTCCCATGAAGTGGTGGGACTGGATCCCATGATCTTCGCTTTCTGAATGTTGAGCTTTAAGCCAACTTTTTCACTCTCCTCTTTCACTTTCATCAAGAGGCTTTTGAGTTCCTCTTCACTTTCTGCCATAAGGGTTGTGTCATCTGCATATCTGAGGTTATTGATATTTCTCCCGGCAATCTTGATTCCAGCTTGTGTTTCTTCCAGTCCAGTGTTTCTCATGATGTACTCTGCATATAAGTTAAATAAACA
>NW_011494770.1:5870638-5905067 GCF_000754665.1 Bison bison bison
TTGACTTCATATTCCAGGATGTCTGGCTCTAGGTCAGTGATCACACCATTGTGATTATCTGGGTCGTGAAGATCTTTTTTGTACGGTTCTTCTGTGTATTCTTGCCATCTCTTTTTAATATCTTCTGCTTCTGTTAGGTCCATACCATTTCTGTCCTTTATCAAGCCCATCTTTGCATGAAATGTTCCTTTGTATCTCTGATTTTCTTAAAGAGATCCCTAGTCTTTCCCATTCTGTTGTTTTCCTCTATTTCTTTGCATTGATCACTGAAGAAGGCTTTCTTATCTCTTCTTGCTATTCTTTGGAACTCTGCATTCAGATGTTTATATCTTTCCTTTTCTCCTTTGCTTTTCACTTCCCTTCTTTTCACAGCTATTTGTAAGGCCTCCCCAGACAGCCATTTTGCTTTTTTGCATTTCTTTTCCGTGGGAATGGTCTTGATCCCTGTCTCCTGTACAGTGTCACGAACCTCATTCCATAGTTCATCAGGCACTCTATCTATCAGATCTCACTTCCACTGTATAATCATAAGGGATTTGATTTAGGTCATACCTGAATGGTCTAGTGGTTTTCCCTATTTTCTTCAATTTAGGTCTGAATTTGGCAATAAGGAGTTCGTGGTCTGAGCCACAGTCAGCTCCTGGTCTTGTTTTTGCTGACTGTATAGAGCTTCTCCATCTTTGGCTGCAAAGAATATAATAAAAATCTCACTGCTATGTATTCAAAGATACTTTTCAGTATGTAAATATCAGAATTTTCATGATGATAATGTTGATTCATATCCTAAAAGCATTTCACAGTAAATAGGTTCCTTTAGGAGAAGGCAATGGCACCCCATTCCAGTACTCTTGCCTGGCAAATCCCATGGACAGAGGAGCCTGGGGGGCTGCAGTCCATGGGGTTGCTGGGAGTCAGACACAACTGAGCGACTTCACTTTCACTTTCATGCACTGGAGAAGGAAATGGCAACCCACTCCAGTATTCTTGCCTGGAGGATTCCAGGGATGGGGGAGCCTGGTGGGCTGCTGTCTATGGAGTTGCACAGAGTTGGACATGACTGAAGCGACTTAGCAGCAGCAGCAGGTTCCTTTGAAAATGTAATGTGGGAACAATTTATTAATGCAAAACCTGATGCATTTCTGACATAGTGATATACAATTTTGTGGCATGTTATGGATTTATTGCTTTATTTTGAAGACTGTCAACAGGTTTTGCATAGAATGACTCATTCCAAAGAACATGCCAAGCAAAGTTTTGAAATCAGAATAGGCTAAATTGTTGGTGTTCTCTCTCAGTGAAAGGCATCACCTCCATTTCAGTTAGACAAACCAGGCACTTGGAAGTCATCCTAGGCTCTCTCTGCCCTGGCATTCAATCAAAAATAAATTCCTGATAAATGCACGTCTTTGACATTTGTTCAATAGTTTCCCATCTTTTTATCCCTTCTACCACCATTTCAGTTTAGACACTTGTCAGCTTCCTGTGCTGAGTTAGAGTTAGGATGGCTTCAGTCTCATTTATTCACATTTGCTTAAAATCCTGCTTATAGCAGTGTCTCTGGACCAGAATATCAGTGCCATCTGGAAACTGTTTCCCCCTACACATGCCTCTCCTACCACGTCCACCAATGTGCTCTACATCCTAAAAAGCAACCTACCTACAGGGTACAGATAGAAATCCTTAGCGTTTTATGTAAGACTTTTTATAGCCTCATATCTTCCTGTGTCCTCCTAACAGTCCACTGCTCATATGTCACCACATGTGCAGGGAGGATCTATGCCTAGGTACCTTGGTCATTCTGATCCTCTGCTTATGACTCTCCACTCATCCCTCTTTGGTGGCTAATTTCTGCTTGTCATTCCAGCCTCAGATTAGAAGCCTTCTATTCAAGAAAACCTTCCATGGCACATGGTGAATCAATATCTTTACCTACTGAGCCACTTGCAAAGCCATCAGAGTGCTTAATTTATGTTTAACCTTTGTTTCATTCTGTCTGGTCCTCTGGAACAGTGGGTCTCATGTTTTAGTGACTTAAGGATTGCCATTCAACATGTATATTCCTAAGTAACCATATCCAGAGGTTTAATAGATTCTAATTCAATAGGCCTCACTGGAATCCAGGAATCTGCATTTTTAATAGGCAGAATCTGATGAAGCTGATTCGATGGTTTATGATAAGCACTTCAGAGACCAGCATTTTGGTTTCTAAGAAACTGCATGTAACAAGTCACTTTCACTTTGTAGCTATTTCCTAAATATTTGAGCACTGAATAAGACTGAACATAGCCTGTAATTCAAGTTATGTCAATTTCAGGATTTTAGGCCTGTTTCTCCATTCCCACCTCTCTCTCTCTCTCTCTCTCTCTCTCACACACACACACACACACACACACAAAGCAAACAAATAAAAAACCACAATCTTGCCTTGTGTCTGGCTGTCTCAGAAAGTAGCATCTTTCAGAGAAAGCAGTATCCCTGAAAGATCTTAGTAACGAATAATCTGAGATTTAGTCCAGTCAAAATTAAAATTTATCAGTAAAATGAAGAGCAATATTTTCTGTATATCATCTATAACTTTTCCCAGATACACAAATAATTGAATTTTCTAAAGATTAGTGCTGACAAACTTTAATGCCAGCCACGTGTGTCTAATCAAATTTTTTCATGGCCATATTTTTAAAAGTAAAAAGAAACTGACAACCTAATTGCAACAGTATCTTTACTTAACCTAATATAGCTAAATATTATCATTCCAATGCAAAATCAATATTAACAATTATTATGAAGATATTTTACATTCATTTTTGGTATAATGTCTTAATTCACATGTTAAATTTTTATCAGAAGTATTTGATCTCTTATGAGAATTCACAAAATGAACAATTGAAAAGGTAAATTTACATATCCAAATTGTTTCAAACATACTTAAAAGTTTTCCATAACTGAAGCTAGGGTCAGGTTTTAAATGTAATGTTTAATTTTAAAATAACTGAAATTTAAAATTCATTTCTTCAGGCACACAAACCACAGTTCAATTAATCAGTGGTCATATGTAGCTAGTAGCTACTGAATTAGTGTAGCTATAAAACATGAAAATTTTCAAGATCAGATACTTATTAATAAACTGTCTTCAAGCCTTTCATGCTCACGCTCATCATTGTTTAAAGGATCAGATTTGCAGAATTCTGAATGCTGAAAATAAGGAAAAATTTCCCAGTAGGTTCCTTTTAGATTATCTATTATTAGAATTTTACCTAAATAATTAACATTTTACTTTATTAAATGAATGCACAGGCTGACTGGGTCAGTGATAGAAGGCAGGGTAACATGACAGCAGAAATACATATCTGATTTAGAATCAGAGACCCTGAGTTGTCCTAGCACTCCCAAATAGACTGTGTAACTTTGGGCAAAATGCTTAACACTTAAGCCTGGATCTTCATTGATCTGATAGAGATGGTACCCATTATACAGAATCTAGGTGAGGATCAAGTGGATAATATGTCAATGTGTTTTACAAACTGTGAATAATATAAGAACACAAATATAATTTACAACTGTTAAATTAACTGTTGCTTTTGAGTCACTAAGTCGTGTCTGACTCTTGTGAGACCCCATGGAGTGTAGCCCACCAGATTCCTCTATCCGTGGAATTCTCCAGGCAAGAATACTGGAGTGGGTTGCCATTCTCTTTTCCAGGGGATCTTCCCAACCCAGAGATTGAACTCTCATCTCCTGCATCGGCAGGCAGATTCTTTACCACTGAGCCACGGGGGAAGCTGAAGGTGCATAAAGTCCTGTGGGAAAGGGCTGAGGTTCTCCATAATTATCCATCAACCAGAGAAGATGGTGAGGACTTGGCCTGTATCACATATTCTCATGTGCTTTCAGTAGACTGTCCTGTCCATAGATACTGCCACTTATCTACCTGAAAGTTAGTCACCCTAGGGTAATCTTAGATTCCTGTTTAAAGGATTCAGTTCAGTTCAGTTCAGTTCAGTCGCTCAGTCGTGTCCAACTCTTTGGGACTCCATGAATTGCAGTACTCCAGGCCTTCCTGTCCATCACCAACTCCCGGAGTTCACTCAAACTCACGTCCATCGAGTGGGTGATGCCATCCAGCCATCTCATCCTCTGTCGTCCCCTTCTCCTCCTCCCCCTAATCCCTCCCAGCATCAGAGTCTTTTCCAGTAAGTCAACTCTTCTCATGAGGTGGCCAAAGTACTGGAGTTTCAGCTTTAGCATCATTGCTTCCAAAGAACACCCAGGACTGATCTCCTTTAGAATGGACTGGTTGGATCTCCTTGCAGTCCAAGGGACTCTCAAGAGTCTTCTCCAACACCCCAGTTCAAAAACATCAATTCTTTGGCACTCAGCTTTCTTCACAGTCCAACTCTCACATCCATACGTGACTACTGGAAAAACCATAGCCTTGACTAGATGGATTGCTTTGAATTAAATGACCACATGGATCCATTTATAATTATTACCTCTAAGGTGCATTCCTTTTTGAGTAGCGGTTTGGTTGAGAACAGGCCCAGAATAGATAGTGGAGTAAAAAACCTTATTCAGTAGTAGAAAAAGCCTAGTGAGAGTACTCTATTTGGTGGACTTGAGAAGAAGCCTAGAATTAACCTGGTTTTTTCAGTTTGGTCTAGTTCTTCCTCTGCCTGTAATTAATATAGTACTCCAATGGGCGCATTCTATTAGCATATTGTAAAATGTAAAATGTGGCAGCAGTGGCCACAGGACTGGAAAAGGTCAGTTTTCATTCAAATCCCAAAGAAAGGCAATGCCAAAGACAGCTCAAACTACCGCACAATTGTACTCATCTCACACGCTAGAAAAGGAATGCTCAAAATTCTTCAAGCCAGGCTTCAACAATATGTGAACCATGAACTTCCAGATGTTCTAGCTGGTTTTAGAAAAGGCAGAGGAACCAGAGATCAAATTGCCAACATCCGCTGGATCATTGAAACAGCAAGAGAGTTCCAGAAAAACATCTATTTCTGCTTTATTGACTATGCCAAAGCCTTGACTGTGTGGGTCACCACAAACTATGGAAAATTCTGAAAGAGATGGGAATACCAGACCACCTGACCTGCCTCTTGCAGGTCAGGAAGCAACAGTTAGAACTGGACATGAAAAACAGACTGGTTCCAAATAGGAAAAGGAGTACATCTAGGCTGTATATTGTCACCCTGCTGATTTAACTTAATGCAGAGTACATCATGAGAAACACTGGACTGGAGGAAGAAAAAGCTGGAATCAAGATTGCCAGGAGAAATATCAATAACCTCAGCTATGCAGATGACACCACCCTTATGGCAGAAAGTGAAGAAAAACTGAAGAGCCTCTTGATGAAAGTGAAAGAGGAGAGTGAAAAAGTTGCCTTAAACTAACATTCAGAAAACTAAGATCATGGCATCTGGTTCCATCTCTTTATGGCAAATAGATGTGGAAACAGTGGCGGACTTCATTTTGGGGGCTCCAAAATCACTGCAGATGGTGACTGCAGCCATGAAATTAAAAGACGCTTACTCCTTAGAAGAAAAGTTATGACCAACATAGACAGCAAATTAAAAAGCAGAGACATTACTTTGCCAACAAAGGTCCATCAGTCAAGGCTATGGTTTTCCCAGTAATCATGTATGGATGTGAGAGGTGAACTATAAAGAAAGCCAAGTGCCAAAAAATTGATGCTTTGAACTGTGGTGTTGGAGATGACTCTAGGGAGTCCCTTGGACTGCAAGGAGATCCAACCAGTCCATCCTAAAGGAAATCAGTCCTGAATGTTCATTGAAGGATTGATGTTGAAGCTGAAACTCTAATACTTGGGCCACCTGATGCGAAGAGCTGACTCATTTGAAAAGACCCTGATGCTGGGAAAGATTGAAGTTTAGAGGAGAAGGGGATGATAGAGGATGAGGTGGTTGGATGGCATCACCGATTCAATGGACATAAGTTTTGAGTAAACTCCAGGAGTTGGTGATGGATAGGGAGGCCTGGCATACTGCAATCCATGGCGTTGCAGAGTCTGACATAACTGAGCAACTGAACTGAACTAAAAATGTTAAAAAAAAAACACACAAGTTTCTTCCAAGACATGTGCTTTTTTGCATATCATTTAATTCTTTAACATTGCATACTAGATTTTTATTTTCCTTAATGTAAACAGTCGTGTTGAGGCCACTGTATGAGAACAACTACCTACCTGAGGTGAGTTAATTCACTGATGGTGTCAGAGACTCCATTTGTCGTTCAGTAGCCTGGGATAAACTCTGTGGCCAGGCATGTGATCTTCAAGTCTTATTTACTGTGGCTGATCAAGAGATTAGCTCCTGCAATTGCTTGCCGGGAGGCATAAAACTTCAGGACAGTATGAAAAATACAGTTTTCACACTGGTTTTTCATCTCATTATAGATCTAAACCTTGTTTTGGAAAGTTGCATTGCACAGCTTAACCGAGGGCTTTTGAGTAAGATCACAGCTTGACTGTTACCAAGTGTAAGAGAAGCAGCAGACAGTTTGCAGGAGACTCAAATCCCTTCTCTGAGGCCAGAGCAGTATCTCATGTCCAGATGCTCTGTTTACTGAGTTGCAACTTTGGGGATGATGGTCTTAGGGAGTCAGAAAATGGGAAAGATCGCTTCTATTTTGTTTTCTCCTCACAGCCTGTGCCCCAACTTTTACTAGGGTTTATTTGGAAAGGAATCTGTCTTCAGAGCTATGCTTTGCCTTGAGGAGACCAGATTGCTCTGAAGGGAGTTGAATCCTGACATGAAGACAGGAGTTTACAATCTGGGGCCAGTGGAGAGATATGCTGGGACTGCCTTACTTGGCAGCGGGGGTGGGGGCAGGGTAGGTAGGGGATGGGGGCAGATATGACAACACTGTAGGGTCAGAGAGACCATGTTACCTCAGGAATATGCTGGAAAACATGAAATATTCTGAACTTTATGAAAATTCATTGAAAGAAGGAAGGATGAGGGAGTGTTACAAGCCATATATGTAGTGTTTATGTACCAAAGTTGGTTTGATTTCCTGACCAGTGTTTGCATTAAAATATTGCCAGTATTTTGTATTATACATTATTATCAACCATGATTTTCTTTCATTTTGGTTGAAAAAAAGACTTTTGGTTAATCTTTCACTTTCGTTCAGAGGTCCTAGTAGAGAACACTCACAATTCAAAAAATACTAAAAGCTCAAAGTGTATTTTGGGGGTTCTCAACCTGATCCGTGAGTAGACTTTAAGGAACACTGTGAATTGCATGTCAGTGATAATCAATATGCCAGCAAATTCAGAAAACTCAGCAGTGGCCACAGGACTGGAAAAGGTCAGTTTTCATTCTAATCCCAAAGAAAGGCAATGGCAAAGAATGCTCAAACTACTGCACAATTGCACTCATCTCACATGCTAGTAAAGTAATGCTTAAAATTCTCCAAGCCAGGCTTCCGCAATACGTGAACCGTGAACTTCCAGATGTTCAAACTGGTTTTAGAAAAGGCAGAGGAACCAGAGATCAAATGGCCAACATCTGCTGGATCATCGAAAAAGCAAGAGAGTTCCAGAAAAACATCTATTGCTGCTTTATTGATCATGCCAAAGCCTCTGATTGTGTGGATCACAATAAACTGTTGAAAACTCTTCAAGAGAGGGGAATACCAGACCACCTGACCTGCCTCTTGAGAAACCTGTATGCATGTCGGGAAGCAACAGTTAGAACTGGACGTGAACAACATACTGATTCCAAATAGGAAAAGGAGTATGTCAAGGCTGTATATTATCACCCTGCTTATTTTTAAGTTTAATGCAGAGTACATCATGAGAAACGCTGGACTGGAAGAAGCACAAGCTGGAATCAAGATTGCCGGGAGAAATACCAATAACTTCAGATATGCAGATGATACCACCCTTATGGCAGAAAGTGAAGAAGAACTGAAGAGCCTCTTGGTGAAAGTGAAAGACGAGAGTGAAAAAGTTGGCTTCAAGTTCAACATTCAGAAAACTAAAATCATGGCAGCCAGTCCCATCACTTCATGGCAGATAGATGAGGAAAGAGTGGAAACAGTGGCTGACTTTATTTTTCTGGACTCCAAAATCACTGCAGATGGTGATTGCAGCCATGAAATTAAAAGATGCTTACTCCCTGGAAGGAAAGTTATGACCAACGTAGACAGCAAATTAAAAAGCAGAGACATTACTTTGCCAACAAAGGTCCGTCTTGTCAAGGCTATGGTTTTTCCAGTGGTCATGTATGGATGTGAGAATTGGACTATAAAGAAAGCTGAGTGCGGAAGAATTGATGTTTTTGAACTATGGTGTTGGAGAAGACTCTTGAGAGTCCCTTGGACTGCAAGGAGATCCAACAAGTCCATCCTAAAGGAAATCAGTCCTGAATGTTCACTGAAGGACTGATGTTGAAGCTGAAACTCCAATACTTTGACCACCTGATGTGAACAGCTGACTCATTGGAAAAGACCCTGATGCTGGGAAAGATTGATGGCAAGAGGAGAAGGGGATGACAGAGGATGAGATGGTTGGATGGCATCACCGACTTGACGGACATGGGATTTTGTGGACTCCAGGAGTTGGTGATGGACAGGGAGGCCTGGTGTGCTGTGGTTCATGGTGTTGCAAAGAGTTGGACATGACTGAACAATTGAAGTGAACTGAACTGATAATGAATGTATTCGTTTCATTTTTAGAAGGGAGAATTTTGTCGTAATCATTAGATACATTAAGTCATTGGTGGACCCAAAAAGTGAGGTATGTTATTATGTGTCATTTTGTGGAATGAATTTAATTTTGCCTCAGGAAATGAAGTTGAAAGAAGGCAGAAATTGTAATAACTCATATCTAGTTTTTAAATATCTGTTCAGTCTATAAATGTCAATTTGATGGAAACTTAGTCAAGGACGTTATCTGTTACATACAAAGATTAAAGGCAAATGAAAGAATTATATTTTATAAATATTAAAGATAAAATCATGTATTTTCTTCCAAAACTTAGCATTTTCTACTTCAAAGAATTAGAACTTTTAGAATGTAGATGTTGATTTCCAGAAAAGATGAAAACTCATGTAAGATTTGGTATAAGAACAAAGTTAACCTTTTCCTCTCCCCAGAAATAAACTTTAAACTAAAGAGAATCAGAATTCTAGTCATAAGCTTTTATTTTTTGCACTTGAAGAACTGAAAGCTTTCTCTGTTTGTTATTTTCTGAGGGAGGGGGTTTCCTGTGTGTCTTTCTGAAGCCCTGGGGATCCCCTCATCATTTTAGTCCCAGTTACCTTTTCCTATACAGCAAGCATCCTTTGAACCAATAAGGGCTTTTGTGGCCTTCACCTGCCATCCCCAGGCAGAGCTGTCTGCATTTTTTTTTCTTGACTGAATCAGGATATGATTTCCTGGTATGAGGCTTGAAGTACCTCCAAATGCAGGCTCTAGGGCCTGCCTCGGGGAAGTCAGAAGCTGTCTGATTTGAAAGGATAAGAGACTGGATTCTCAGGCTTTCCAATCATACTCACAATACCTGAAATTCTATCTTTAGAAATGTAGTACTTTAAAAAGGATTCCTAATGTTAATATCCTTTAAAAGGCAGTCTTTCCGAGGAATCCTACTAATACTAATCTAATATTTTGGTTAGGGCCATTGGGATAGCTACACATAAATGCTAAGAAAAGAGGTTAGTGGTAAGGTACAAGAGAATCCCAGAGGGAAGAGTGGGGTCCCATCTGGCATGGGGGACTGGTCTGGCGTGGGAGGCAGACATGTCCTCCTGGATGGGCCTTGGCTATGCCTCTACCAGGGGAAAATCTCAGGGCTCAGGCCATGCCCACTCCCACTGCAATTCTAGGAATGACCATAGGGAATCAGGCCCACTTGTCAATTTGCATTCTACCCTAGTTGGTAATAAAGGAAGTCTAAAACCTGTATCAGTTTTTCAAGTCATTATGGGTATGAAAGATAGAATTTTCTTTTATGCCTGGGATCTTAAACTTTAAAAATCACAAGTGGTGTTTTAAATGGATCATTAGTGCAGAGCACTTTATTGTAATTCAATAAAGAATTGTATGTCTCCATTACACAGACTAATGACACCTCCAGACATATTTACAGTAATTTTCCCAGCTGATATAGTTTAATTAATGATATAAGGACATAATTACATGTTTCAGTGATCTCTCACATATTTACAGGAACTGCTGTAACTAGCTTAATTAGAGTAATTATGTAAATAGCTGATAATGCACAACAAATTACAGAAAAAAAAGTCTCCTAGAGTCTTGTATGCTCAGTTTCTAAGCAAGTTTATGAAAGGAAAACATCTACATCTGAGGATTAAAGTTAAGATTCTATGGTCTCTAAGTTTTGTTGTTCCTAAACCAGGCAGAACATAATGTTGGAGGTTTAACAGTTAACTTTCTTCCTTTTGTAGATCTGCTGCAGACCTCATGTCCGTTGTTGTTCTATGAAATTGCTCATTCTGCTTTGCCACTGGCTCGAGTTTCACGATGAGTTTTCTGTCATGTTTGGTAGTCTATTGCACTCACTGAGAATTGGAGAGGGTGCTTCGGGAAACAAACCTCACACCTCTCTTTCATTTCCTTTCTTATCCTCTCTTTAATTGATGTGTAGTATGTTTCCATCACAAGTAGAAAGATGTTTCTTTGGATCAGGCTCCAAGTCCTCTTTCTGGACTTTAAACATATATTTGTAGAGTCTATAATTGAAGTTCTACTGTGAAATTCTGACTCTGGTTTGCCCACCGCTCAGTTTCTTTTGATGTTGCCTGTCCTATTGCAGTGATCAGCCTCTGAGTCCCTAGGAGGAAGCAAGAGCCTCCTTTTAAAGTGAAATAATGCCAGGGACTTCCCTGTTGGTCCAGTGATTAAGACTCTGCACTTCCAATGCAGGGGACGTGGGTTCCATCCCTGGTTGAAGAGCAAAGACCCCACCTGCCACACAGAAGGAAAAAAAAAAAAGTGAAATAATGCCCCTCCTTAATCAGCTGGTATGTTTTCAGTGATTGACGTCAGGCACGCCCGCTCTCTTCCTTTACTTTCAAAGACTGCTGGATCCATGTCATCATGTATCTTATGTAAGAAGACCTCAGGAAACTCAACAGAGCCCAGAGAAATATCAACCTTTAGTAGACTAGATGGTCAGATTTAAACTATATTTTGCTCAAACGAATGACTCTTGTAGGCTTTCCATCTTGCTCCTCTGCTGAGCTTTTCAGTCTTTGCCCCGCTCTGCCTTACTTCCCAAGGTCCCATGGTAGGAAGCTCGTCTCTTGACTATCCTGTGAACACATTCCTGAACCTTTGTGTTTGTTTCCTTTACAGTCTCCTTTTCTACTGGATTTTACCCATTTTGACTCCCTTCTCCAGTTTACCTCCTGCCCCAAGGCTATTATTACAATTTTTTTTTTCTCTTCCAGGACACAGTCTCCATCAAGTGCGTGCCTGCGTGCTAAGTTGCTTCAGTCATGTCTGACTCTTTTGGAACCCAAAGACCATAGCCCGCCAGGCTTCTCTGTCCATGAACTCCATCAAGTAAATCAATGAATTCTGTGCTGTCGTGGACTGTGTTCTTGGAGGAAAGGGCACTGTGTCTGATCATTCCTTATTCTTCTCCAGCACCTATCATCGTGTTGGTTCCACAGCAGGCGTTCAGCAAATTCTCACTGTGGATTCAAGTGTATTTAATCAAGATTTTTGCAAGTAGCTATACAGGCTGTATATGTACACCTCTAGGGGGTGCTATCTAAGATCAACTTTGCAATGCTGTTCACTGTTACAAGATGTCAGCCCCTTTCTTCTCAGTGCTACTTGCTACAGTCACTTCTGTCTTTAGCTCCAAGCCCTTACCAATTAGTCTCATTCTGCTGAAATCTGGAATTAGTCAATTCACCTCTATAAGAAGATCCAGGGTCCTCCCTTAAGAAATTCACAGGCTAACAGAGAACACAGACATAGAAATACATAATTGCTAAGTCTTTTGATATATGTAATGACAAAAATATGCAGGAATTATAGAAGTGGTATAGGGGAGGAAGTAATATTTAATTGTAGAATTAACAAGACTAACAGATGTTGAGTTGAGAAAGAGGTCAATACAAAAGTTCAGGGTCACTCTTAGGTTTCTGGCTCTGGAGACTTCATAAATGATGCATTTTGTGGGAGACGGAGTTCTGGATAAGGAGGAGAGGAGTTGAAAGAGAAAATAATGGTTTGGGATCTGTGGTTTTTGAGATGCCTATGAGAGATGGGAGATGCCCAGTGAAGTATTGTTTTTATTGGATAAATACCAAGAAATGAAAAAATGAGGAGCATCAACTTCATCAGCATATGGATGGTGGTTATGTGGGGTATTCGAGCTCCCAGAGAGAGAGTTAGGATGAGAAAGGGAATGGGCCAAGAACAGAGCTCCCAGGAGTTCCTGGTGGGGAGGAAAAGTTAACGAGGAGCAGAATCAGGGCAGAAAAGCTTAGGAGCTCAAGGTGTCATAGGCCAGTTAGGATTAACTGAGGATCCTGCTTTAATAAATCTGCAGGAATGATTTCTAACCAGCACATCCAAAAGTCAATATTTTACATAATATTTTCTTTGCACATGAAGCAAATGGATAGGCATTTCCTTTCTAAACATTTTTTACAGTATTTATTTGTACAATAAGTTCTTTAGTAGGCTATTTTCTGTTTAATGGAAATTTTAAGTTATAATTAAACAATGAAGCAGGTGTCCCTCGAATGAGTATGGAGAGTAGGTTAAGGTGTAAGAGCTGATGGTAAGATGAGATCATCAAGGCCCATTAATGGGCAAGGAGGAGGCAGAATTGCTCATCTTTGTTCACAGCCCTGCCCCCATGGCCAATTTCCTGTTACAATGAGCTGTGCTCCACACCCATGACCTTGAAGCCCCTTGCAACAAACCATTGTAATCCATCCCCTTCCATTTATGTGTCCTTTTTCTCTGCTCACCTATGGTTCTCATCTTTGGACCCTTCCAAGTCTTTCCACTCTTCCGTTTATAAAACTTGGAGATTATCCATCAAGAAATTTCATTGGCTCTACCTTTAAAAGATATCCAGAATATGACCACATCTCAACACCTCCATTGCTACTACCCTGTGGTAGCTGCCTTTTTTGCTTAGCTAAAAATGATATTGTTGTAACTGCCTCCAGTCTGCTTGCAATGCAGTACTCAGACCCTTTTAAAAGATGAATTAGGCCATGTTACTCTTTTGCTTGAAACCTGATGGTTTCCTAATTTAGAGTAAAAACCCAAGTCCAGATGATGACATATGTGTGATTCACCACCTCTTTGACTCCAGCACTGACTTTGTATTGATACCTTGTATTGGAGAAGGAAATAGCAACCCACTCCAGTGTTCTTGCCTGGAGAATCCCAGGGACGGGGGAACCTGGTGGGCTGCCACCTATGGGGTCACACAGAGTCGGACACGACTGAAGCGACTTAGCAGCAGCAGCAGCAGCATTGTCCTATTGCCCTCGGTCACGCCACTCCAGTCATCATGACCTCTTAGCTGATCCTGGAATATGACTGGTATGCGCCCACTTCAGGGCCTGCTTTTCTTCTGCCTGGATGGTCTTCTTGTCCAGATGGCAAATCTGTCCACGTGATTTGCTTCCTCTCTTCCTTTAGGTCTTCATTCAACTTTCCCTTTTCAGGGAGATCTTCTTAGGTACTCTGTCTACTCTTTCTGCTTCCCACCTCTAAATTTCCAGTGCCCCCTTCCTTGCTGAATTTTTCTCTCTAGCACTTAACCACTTTCTGATGGACAGTGTGTTTGGACTCACTCCTATAATCGTCTCTTCCGCCACTGGAATATAGGCTCAAGAAGGAAAGAGACCTTGTTTCTTCAAAGCTGTATCTCCTATGCCTAGAAAAGTGCCTGACACACTTTGGCATTCAGTAAATATTTAATGAATGAATGAGGGGATTTTTAAAGAAAAGGCATCATTACTTTGGCACAGCCTGTCAATGAGAGTGGCACTCCACTCTCTTCCCTACATTTCCTGGACTGAGTGAAGAATTCCTGAATTCTATCCAGGATAAAGGCCTGGATAGGGAATAACCAAAGACCATACTCCTCTTTTTCCTATCATCTCCATCATGTCATCATTTTTATTGTCATCATCATTTATTACTCATGCTTTTATGTTCCGAGCTTCCCTGTGGCTCAGCTGGTAAAGAATCCTCCTGTAATTTGGGAGACCTGGGTTCAATCCCTGGGTGAGGAAGATCCCCTGGAGAAGGAAATGAAAACCCATTCCAGTATTCTTGCCTGCAGAATTCCATGGATGGAGGAGCCTGGCAGGTTACAGTCCACAGGGTCACAAAGAGTTGGACACAACTGAGCAACTTCACTTTCACTTTTATGTTCCAGGGACTAGATCAACTTATTCCATTTCATCTTTACAACTACACTATCATTAGGCATTGTCCTCCTTTTTCAGATGAGGAGACTGAATTAAAATTTCCCAAGACCACACAACTAGTAAGTGGCAAAGTCAAAAGGTGTCAGACTGCCACCAACCCTAATTTCTCTAAATCTATATTTGTATATTATATGAAGTGAAGTGAAGTTGCTCAGTCGTGTCTGACTTTTTGTAACCCCCCATGGACTGTAGCCTACCATGCTCCTCCATGCTCCTCCGTCCATGGGATGGAAAATCTATATTTTTAATATACATTTAAAAATGGGGCTCTTGCAAATGGCTTGGACTACGTGGTAACAGGCAATATAATGACCCAAACATAAAATAAAGCTACTACAACAAAACTAAGCATTTTTTAAAAAGCATGTACTGGACTTCTGTGGTTGTCCAGTGGTTGAGAATTCGCCTGCAAATGCAGGAGACATGGATTCCAGCCTGGTCAAGGAAGATCCCATATGCCACAGAGCAGTGAGCGCATGAGCCACAACTGTTGAGCCTGTGCTCCAGAGCCCAGAAACCACAACTACCAAGCCCACACGCTGCAACTACTGAAGCCCCCATGCCCTCGAGTCTGTGCTGCACAATAAGAGAAACCCTGCAATGAAGAAAAGCTCTTGCTTGCCGCAACTAGAGAAAACCTGCGTGCAGCAACGAAGACCCAAGGCAGACAATAAATAAAAACTTTTTTTTTTTAAAGCATATGCTCAGTTAAGTAAGTTGAATTATGGTAAGCTCTGCTGTGTTGGGGAGGTCATTTATGTCAATGGAAATGATAGATAAGAGCTCATGCTGAGTGACTTAAAAAGAGATAATGAATTTTTTATTCTTAAAAGTCAAAAGTTAATTTCTTCTATGGTAAAGAATAGAAATAGAAGAAAATAATACTATAACTAGTATCATTTTGTCTTAAATATCTTGGTGAAATTGTAGTCAGTTTCCCAAAGGAGGCAATTTTAGCTTCCTAAGATCAATAAAACAGATTTAAGGAGCCAGTTTTTAAAATATATGTATAGGCTGTGAAACCTACACATTTTGCTGTTCATTCAAGTAAAATAAAACATTTAATTCTAAAAACTGGTGACCATGATAATAGATGTTTCAGAATGATAATGTGGAGATATACTTTCTTCTTCTCAGAATAAGACATTTCAGTTCTTCTTCTTAACCTTTTAATCTCTTATTTACTTATAGAGCAAAGGTTTAAGGGATGTGGACTGAGAATGAATGTTCTGATGCCAGGGGCCTTCTAACGGCATAAACTGAAGTCAGAGACATTTAACACAGTGCTTAGAGAGGCTGTTATTTCATCATGAGTTTTGTAACTTCATAGAAGATACTTGAGGAAATTAGTATCTTATACTTCGATGTGTATGCTTTATTTCTTCAACAGGATTTTGTAAGAGAGAGGACACTTTTTTAAGAAAAATTAAGAGCATATCACTAACTTGATGTTATACCAGGAAAATATCAAGGTTCCTTGAAGTCACTGAAAATAACACTCCCACATAAACTTGTCACCTTAAAAACACTACGCTTCCTTTCTTTGATTTAAAAACTTGGCAACTAGTCTTTCTAGGTCACTTACTACACGTGTATTCTTTTTAAGCAGCTAATGGAAAAGAAGTAGGAGTAGATTAATAGTAGGTAATAAGAAGGATAAAGCACCCATTTGTCAGAGTACTTCAGTTAGAATCTTCAAAGGAAGTGCTCTAAAATTATACAAGAAAACATGTGTGTCCCCTTAGACTGATACAGAAGAATCCATTATATAAACCAGACTATTGTTATGTATTAGCACATAGTATTAGTTTTGTTGTTATGATGTGTGTAACCATTTTTGGTTTTCATATATCTCATTCATAAACAACTGTTCAACTGTTTCCCCATACTTTTACTGCTTACTGGAATTAATTTAAGATGTAAGCATAAAAGATCTAAAGACCATGCAATGGTAATTGTTGGAAATATACAGCTGAACTCTGTTCTACCTACGAGTCAAACCTTAAGATGTTAATGAATTTTGGGACTTCCCTGACGGTCCAGTGGTTAAGGCACTGTACTTCCAATGCAGAGGATGTGGGTTCAACGTCTGGTCAGGGAACAAAGGTCTCACGTGACACATGGCATGCCAAAAAAGTAAAAATTTAAAAATATACAAAAAGATGTTAATGAATTTAGTAATTTCCTCCACTTCACCTTCATTTTTTTAGTGACAGTTTCAGGAAAACGAGAGCTATTTTTTTCTTTCTGTTTTTTTCTTCCACAACACACGTTTTGGATGTTGGAACCTCTTACCTCTATAATGTAAAAGAATAGGTTTATAAACAACTTCAGAATTTGATCTTCCTTAATTGAAAGAATAAAACAGTTACATTGAAAATGTTCTTAGCTAGAGATTATAAATACAAATACTTTTGTATCCATATGCTTTCTTCACAGTTTTCCTTGAGTGTACTTATTATTTACCTACCTGTATTTCCAGGATACATACAATTATATGTCCCATTTTCTGAATTTCTTAAGTGAGAATTCTGCCTATGTTCTTAACTTTCTTACTACCCTACTTTTTTGCCCCACTTTCAACCACTGTTAACACATCCAGTGCCTGACTCAGAAATAACCTGCTCTTCCTTCAGTGTTGTGGGAATTGATTTACTCTTTTCTATATTACGTCATGACTCGCTTGGAAACTTATCCATTCATTAGCATCTGTGCTAAATACTGGCAGAGATGAAGTAAATAGATCCAGATTCTTGAATTCGAGGGAACAGGTACTCAGGGAGCTAATGCTATAATGAAATCTAACATATTATGGTCAATCCTATGATAAAAATATATGTAAAGGATTATAAATGAAAGACAAATGAAGGATTTCACAGTGAAGGAGATGTTGAATTGGGACTGGTAGAGGTCTACCAGAAAGACTCAGAAGAGCATTTCCAAAAGAGGAACAAGTATGAAGGAATGATATGGAAGTGAAAAGTGTATGGCCCTCTAGGGGACAGGCAGATAAAGAAAATGGATGTCTAAGCTAGGAACGGGACAATGGAAAGGGCTGGTGATTGCAGAGAGTTAGAGCCTGCATGCCACATCTGAAGTAGAAAGCCATTACTTAGCTTCAGCTGGCCGCTACCATATAGGAATGTAGGCCTAATGTTGACAAATCTATTTTTTCACAAGAAGGTAGAAGTCCTGTGAAATGGCTTGACAAAAATCTTTTTAAACACTGTAAGACCCAAATAAAACATGTCTATAGGATGATTGGGTCTACAGGCCTCAAGCTGGCAATCTTGGCCAACAACACACTCCAAAAATGGTTAGTTCTGGGTCAAGAACAGGGAATGCACTCTGAGGGGTGGGAGAGAGGGTAGAGAGTGGAAAAGGATAAAGATGGAGAGATGGGTTGGAAATGGTCTATCAAAGACCTTCTATTTCTTACCCTGGCAGTTTGGACTTCATTCTAGAGGTAATAGAGAACAATAAATAATTTTATGTAGAAAAAGGCCATGGTAATTGGATTTATTGTAACTTTCCCAAAATGTTCAAAATAATTTACATTTAAAAATTTAAAACAAATTCTGAATGTAGATTTACATGATCTGTTCACAGAGGTAGTGGGCATAGTAGTAGATTCAGTACTAGTCTGTAGTTCCAACTGGGATTAATCAAGTACTCAGGAATTAAACGAACCATAGGACAACTCTATTAGCACCATCACCACATAGGTTTGCATATGCAATTGCGGATAATGGTTACTCGACTAGAATTTCTCACACTCTTAAAAAGGATTGTCAACACCCTCCCATTCTGAACATTAAGTAGAACTCTGCTTTACTAAAAAAACATGACATGCACAGGTAAAATAAACAGGTAGACATTTACCTATTTGTATGCAAAGCTGGGCCAAGGTTCAAGCGACCTCATGCCAGAAGGATGTGGTTAAGCTGTACCACTGTTTACCTGCTCCCTTGGCCATGGCTACTGGTATTCCTTTAGTCACAGCTATCCACCCTAGGCCATCCCCATGACTCCCCTCTCTTTGCTCACCGAGGCCTGGTAATGAATGGGCTTGAAAGAAAGACATTCATATTTTCTAGCAGAGTTTTAGGACAAGGTCAATGCATTGCTACCCCTGAATACACTGCCAGATTGTAGGTCTAAATTAAAGCTCAGTACTTTATAAGGCATACTGAAATGGGTCTCTGATGATATATAGTCACACACAGGGAGAAATCTGACTGTTACTGTGGTTTAGTGTTTTTGGCATCTAGTCCTGGGTTGGGTTATAAGCACTGTGGGAAAGACGTGTTCTCATCACCCACCACCCCGCTCCCTCACCACCACAGTTTCAAGTAGGGTCTCTGGGTTTACATGGGTCTAGAGTGAGTGTTGGGTCAAAAGATGAAACCAATGACTAAAGTTGGGCTCTGAGCTCTTAGTCATGATGGACCGTAGAACTAGGACACAAGTATCCTTAACAGTGAAAATGCAACCTCCAACTTCTATCAAACCCAGAGGTAATGAAGTGAGAAAAGTCATTTGACAGTAGAATTCTGGATTGGGAGTAATGAGATTAGCCTCATTTGGAGATCTTCATCAAATCACCTTTCCTCCATTTCTCAGCTGGTCCAACTGTAAAATTAGAAATAACAATCTGTTCTTTCCTACTTGATGGAAATGAGTATCCCTTAGTATGTATTTAGATCTGCAAAAATTCTTGAAAGAATATATTATTTTTTAGTTAAAAATTACACTTGTATAAAAAGACAATTCCCTTATATTCTACTCAGTTATGACAAATACTTCATATTGTTAAGACTTACCATACATTGATAAAAGTTAGTCTTTAGACTTTTACTTTCATTAATTTCTGACAAGTGGAATCATTACTTCATGTCTCTGAAGAATAATATAAACAGCAAAAGTGAAAGTGAAAACAACTTTTTAAGAATAGATGAAGCAAGAGAAAATTCTTGGCCTTTTGGGCCCTTCCATATGGTACATATCGACATTCGGGGGAAAGGCAGACCAAGTTTCCTCACAGATGTTATACATATAAAACCCAATTCTTCCATTTTTACTTTCACTGAAAAAGGGGAAAAAAGATATCCAAGATTAAGGGGAACTTTTGGACTCACTTTAATGGTTTGTCAACTTCCTTGTTCAAACTTTCACTACTTTCATTATCGGTTTCAAAGACATATACTTCGGAATCACTTTTTGCTCATTTTCATTCCTAGTCGTTATTTGGTGACTTGTAACCTCATCTTCAATTATTCTAGGGAAAGCTCTGAGTTCTCATTTTCCCCATTACCTTTTTATCTTCTTACCCACCCGCTGCTGCTGCTGCACCCGCTACCTCAAGCTAATTTACAAGGACCTCTTTGGTTCTACTCTTCAGTATCCAGTGATGGTTCTTTGATCTTTCTGAGAGAAGTGAGCCATCTACCGTTGGCTTTTGGTATGACTTTTAAAACCGGAAAATTCCAGTGGCAGGGCTTGCTGCTGCTGCTGCTAAGTCGCTTCAGTCGTGTCCGACTCTGTGCGACCCCATAGACGGTAGCCCACCTGGCTCCCCCGTCCCTGGGATTCTCCAGGCAAGAACACTGGAGTGGGTTGCCATTTCCTTCTCCAGTGCATAAAAGTGAAAATGAAGTCGCTCAGTCCTGTCCGACTCTTCACGACCCCATGGACTGCAGCCCACCAGGCTCCTCTGTCCATGGAATTTTCCAGGCAAGAGTACTTAGATAAGTTTATAAAATGAACAACAATTATAAGTAGTCATAGAAATTTACAAATTAGGCCTATTATCAAAAAAAATTTTTAAGCATCAATTTTTTTTACTGTTACCCTAGTTATACAATGAACAGTGTTTTTCACCTTCATGTCTGGGGTGGAGGAGGTAGAGAAGGCAGAGGAGGGGCTTAGGTAGTATTTCAAAATCACCAAGGCCTAGCCTCCATCCCTAAGAAATTTTGATTAAATTGGTCTGGGAGGGCCCCGAGTATTAGTAATTTTTTCACAGCTGCCCAGATAATTTGAATATATGAGTTGAAAAATACTGCTATGATTTTGCTGCTTCTTATTTCTTGGAGCTGGTTTTTTTTCCCAGTGAGCAAAGTGGCTGTGTGACAAAACTTCAGGCTTCTTACAAAGCAGAAGCTTCCTCATGGAATATATTTCTAAAAAGTTTCCAGAAAGAAACTCACATATTGACAAGGCCAAATGATCAAACCCCATGAATGGCCTGTGAGAACTTTCAACTGAAATTTTCCTTTTTAACATTTTGTATTTGTGTGTGTGTGCATGTACAGTGAACGAAATAGAATTTTGTTGAAAACTCTGCTCCATCTTTTGCTGAATGTGTCGACTTGAGCTAGTTACTTCACTTTACTAACTCTAAGATGAGAATAGTAATAGCAGGTGATCACAGGGGTTTGTAAGGATTAGATGAAATAACGCATGGCCTACTCTAGCATTGAGCCTAGTGCTTGGCACATAGGAAGTTGTCAGTGAAAGTTAGGATTATTGGTAAAGGGAATTGTACTAAATAGCAACTTGTAGGGAGCAATGTATCATTTTCTCTAAAAGTGTCTTTTAATTTTTGCTTAAGTCTAGCTTTAGACCTTAAAGGATTCTTTACAGAAAGTAATATTTAACTGCGTATAGGTAACTCTAGACTTTTGATGCATAGCTAAGCAGTTTAACTAAATTTAACTATGATTGTACTGCCAAAATATGTTCCTACTATTATGACTAGGCTAGGGCACAGCTCATATGATTATAGAAGAATAGACTGGAGTCTACTTTTCCTCTTAGAATCCTTAGCAAGATGCCAATGACAGTGTGTAGGTATGCCCCACAGGTCACAAGATGCAAGCAGGATTTTTAGCCCTCTAAGAAAATGCTTTGTAACAGTCTTAAATGAAATTTTAAAAGTAAAAAAGTCTACCTCTTACTCCATTCTCTTACCCTAACATGGTTATTTAAATTTCTTCTTGCCTTCTTCCAATTCTATTTGAATGTCTGCACTCATATTGTGTCTTCGTTGACTAAAGGGTCACTATATTACTTTTGCACTTGATCTTTTCCCCATAGGCTGCAGAGTTCAGTCATTAACAGTGTGGGCTCCAGTGTTAGAGTCCTTACCTTCCCAGTTTCCACCTCTGGCTGTATGACCTTGAGCACTTGAAGGTCTCTGTGCCTCAGAGAATTGCTGTGAGGAGTCAGCTACTGTATACATTTCAACTGTTATTTAATAGTGTTTTGGTAAACCCTTTCAACTTGCTACATGATTTAAGTATTTCCATTAATTCAGTGCTAGTGCCAATGCAGGAAACAAGAGATGCGTGTTTGATCCCTGGGTGGGTAATAGCCCTTGGAGGAGGAAATGGCAACTTGCTCCAGTATTATTGCCTGGAAAATTCCATAGACAGAGGAGCCTGGTGGGCTACAGTCCATGGGGTCACAAAGAGTCGGATATGACTGAGCGACTAAGTGTGCACGCATGCACGAAATGTCATTTTTTTTACCAGTGAAACATTAACCTTTTGAGAACTGGAAATTACATCTATCCTTAAAACATTCCAGTTTCTCATATTATTTTTTCCAGATTAATTGGATATAGCCAAGTATATTGAGCAGGTATGTGTAGATAGAAGAGAACAACAAAAAAATGTATGGTTATTTGATAAAGATTCTATCAGACAACCTCATAAGACATTGTTATGTAGCTCTGCTGCTGCTGCTAAGTCACTTCAGTCGTGTCCAACTCTGTGCGACCCCATGGACGGCAGCTCACCAGGCTCCCTCATCCCTGGGATTCTCCAGGCAAAAACACTGGGGGGTGGATTGCCATTTCCTTCTCCAATGCATGAAAGTGAAAAGTGAAAGTGAAGACGCTCAGTCCTGTCTGACCCTTAGCGACCCCATGGACTGCAGCCTACCAGGCTCCTCCGTCCATGGCATTTTCCAGGCAAGAGTACTGGAGTGGGTTGCCATCGCCTTCTCCTAGATTACACAAAATGATTTCTAAACCTCTGCTGGTTTGGTGTGTGTCTCCTCAGAGATGAAGAATTTATTGTAAATTCTCACACTCAAGTGAGTCTGATTGAAGGAGGGCTTCTTGGTTGGAAGCAACTTCAGGTAGGGTGCTGAAAAGAAGAGAGATGAACTCTTTGTGCTCTAAGCTTTCCACCTTCGAATGAAAAGTGACCAGCTGAGGAATTCCAAAGACTAGGGGATGATCTGTGATGCTCAGTCATTCAACAAATGGTTGTCACACACCTGTTACTTGCCAGGCCATGCAGTGTCAATCAAAGCAGATGAGGCCTGACCTCCTGGAGCTTACTGTCAAGAAGAGGAGACAAATATTAATCAAATAATGAACTGAATAAGTGTAAAATTATATCTGTCACATATTCTAGGCCAGGAAAGTGCCCGGTGTGATGAGAGTCTAGACTTAAGGTACTTGACCTGATGGGGAGGTCAGGGAAAGTATGCCCTAGGAAGTCACAGTTGTGCAGAGAACAGATGGATGAGCCAATATTGATCAGGTGAAAAGGAAGGAAAGTGCATCCTAGGCAGAAGGAACAGAAAGCACAGAAGTCCCGAGGCAGGGGGAAGCAGAGCAAGTAAAGGGAATTGAAAGAAGGGCAGGTGGCTGATCCTGTGACAGAGTGGAATGAATTGCTGTCACATGGATGGAGGGCTGGGTGTGCTGGAGCTGGTTTACCCCAGAAAATGAGAGCCCATTGCAGCTACTTCTTCCCAACTTCATGTTCAGTGACGTAAAGGTGGTAGCTTGAAATTGGCCAAGGTGGGTGCTACTGTTCAGTCACTAAGTCCTGTCTGACTGTAACCTCACGGACTGCAGCACATCAGGCTTCCTTGTCCTTCACTATCTCCCAGAGTTTGCTCAAACTCGTGTCCACTGTGTCAGTGATGCCATCCAACCATCTCATCCTCTGTCGTCCCCTTCTTCTCTTGCCTTTGATCTTTCCCAGCATCAGGGTCTTTTCCAATGAGTTGGCTTTTTGCATCAGGTGGCCAAAGTATTGGAGCTTCAGCTTCAGCATCAGTCCTTCCAATGAATATTCAGGGTTGATTTCTTTTAGGATTGACTGGTTTGATCTCCTTGCAGTCAAGGGACTCTCAAGAGTCTTCTCCAACACCACAGTTCAAAAGCATCAATTCTTCAGTGCTAATGGCACCCCACTCCAGTACTCTTGCCTGGAAAACCCCACGGACAGAGGAGCCTGGCAGGCTGCAGTCCATGGGATCCCTAAGAATCTGACACGACTGAGCGACTTCACTTTCACTTTTCACTTTCACGCATTGGAGAAGGAAATGGCAACTCACTTCAGTGTTCTTGCCTGGAGAATCCCATGGACAGGGGAGCCTGGTGGGCTGCTGTCTATGGGGTTGCACAAGAGTTGGACATGACTGAAGTGACTTAGCAGCAGCAGCAGCAAACCTTCCTTATGGCCCAACTTTCACATCCATACATGACTACGGGAAAACCCATAGCTTTAACTATACAGACCTCTGTTGGCAAAGTGATATCTCTGCTTTTTAACACACTATCCAGGCTAGTCATAGCTTTCCTTCCAAGGAGCAAGCATCTTCAGTTTCATGGCAGCAGTTACTGTCCTCAGTGATTTTGGAGGCCAAGAAGACAAAATTCGTCACTGCTTCTACTTTTCCCCATCTATTTGCCATGAAGTGATGGGACTGGAAGCCATGATCTTAGTTTTTTAAATGTTGAGTTTTAACCCAAGTTTCTCCACTCTCCTGTTTTACCCTTATCAAGAGGCTCTTTAGTTCCTCTTGGCTTTCTGCCATTAGGGTGGTATCATCTGCATATCTGAAGTTGCTGATATTTCTTCCAGCAATCTTGATTCCAGATTGTGATCCATCCAGTCCAGCATTTTACATGATGTACACTGCATATAAGTTAAATAAGCAGGGTGGCAATATACAGCCTTCATGTACTCCTTGCCAAATTTGAACCAGTCCATTGTTTCATGTCTGGTTCTAACTATTGCTTCTTGACCTGCATACAAGTTTCTCAGGAGATAGGTAAGGTGGTCTGGTATTTCCATCTCTTTAAGAATTTTTCACAGTTTGCTGTGATCCACACAGTCAAATTTCTCTGATAGTCAGCTTCTCTGATAGCTCAGTTGGTAAAGAATCCTCCTGCAGAATAGGAGACCCTAGTTCAATTCCTGGTTTGGGAAGATTCCCTGGAGAAGGGAAAGGCTACCCACTCCAGTATTCTTGGGTTTCCCTTGTGGCTTCAGCTGGTAAAGAATCCACCTGCAATGCAAGAGACCCTGGTTCGATCCCTGGGTTGGGAAGATCCCCTGAAGGAGGGAAAGGCTACCCATTCTGGTATTCTGGCCCAGAGAATTCTATGGACTGTATAGACCATGGGGTCACAAAGAGTCAGACATGACTGAGAGGCTTTCACTTTCACATAGTCAAAGGCTTTTACCTAGTCGATGAAGCAGAAGTAAGTGTTTTTCTGGAATTCCCTTGCTTTCTCTATGATCCAGCAGATGTTGGCAATTTGATCTCTGGTTCCTTTGCCTTTAGCTCGAAGGATTTTGAGCATTACCTTGCTAGACAGTATATTAAAAAGCAGAGACACTAATTTGTCAACAAAGGCCCGCTAGTCAAGGCTATGGTTTTTCCAGTAGTCATGTATGGATGTGAGAGGTAGAGTATAAAGAAAGCTGAGCGCAGAATTGATGCTTTTGAACTATGGTGTTGGAGAAGACTCTTTAGAGTCCCTTTGACTGCAAGGAGATCCAATCAGTCCTTCCTAAAGGAGATCAGTCCTGGGTGTTCATTGGAAGGACTGGTGTTGAAGCTGAAACTCCAATACTTTGGCCACCTGATGTGAAGAGCTGACTCATTGGAAAAGACCCTGATGCTGGGAGGGATTGGGGGCAGGAGGAGAAGGGGATGACAGAGGATGAGATGGCTGGATGGCATCACCAACTCAATGGACATGAGTTTGGGTAAACTCCAGGAGTTGGTGATGGACAGGGAGGCCTGCTGTGCTGCAGTTCATGGGGTTGCAAAGATTCTGACACGACTGAGCGACTGAACTGAACTTGCTAGCATGTAAAATGAGCTGAGATGGATGGGTCATGAAGGAGAGTTCAAAAAAAATGTGGTCCACTGGAGAAGAAAATGGCAAAACACTCCAACATTCTTGCCTTGAGAACCCCAAGAACAGTATGAAAAGGTGTGGGTATCTGTACTGTAAAAACCATCAACTCTCTCTCTCCAGACAGCTGGGTTGTCAGCACATCACTGGGTTGAACTACGTGAAGCTATGCCCAGATTCAGAATTCAGCTATTCCATATGGCTCTTAATCTGAGCACTGAAGCAGGCAAGAGACATGTCTTGGGAAAGAGAGATTGTGACACCTTTTGCAGCAAGAGTAGTCTAAATGGTATGAAGAATGTCCTCTAACATTCTGGTTTTACCCTTTCTTTTCTTTTCTCTTCTGTTCTTTCTGCTTTTACAAATAAAATGGCTCAAACATTCATGCCAAGTACTGAGGAAGGCCTACTATGCTCCCTGAGGTTCTTAAGGGTCCCAGAATGGATGCCTTCTTCCTCCCACCCACCTGTCACCCTGAGCTCCTGCTGAGTTCCCTGTAAGCTCTCTTCATCCTGCGGCCTCTGTCCACTAGTGGCTGTTAACACTGCTTTACCTTCACAAAGTCATCGCTCATCACAAGGCCATCAGACATCTTCCTTCATTGCCCAAAGTAGCATCAACACAAGACGCAAAAAAGAAATCACCTTAATCTTCAGGATTCAGTCTTCCTGCCCTCAAGTGTCAGCCTTGAGTGGTCTCCTTCCATGGCTCCCAAAGCCCTGCTTTCTCTTTCACCCCTCACTTCACCACTCCCCCTGCTTCCTTCTTATATTATTATTTGGAAAGTTGGTCATTCACCTAGATCCAGATCTCCTGGAGTGTGAAGTCAAGTGGGCCTTAGGAAGCATTACTATCAACAAAGCTAGTGGAGATGATGGAATTCCAGCTGAGCTATTTCAAATCCTAAAAGATGATACTGTTAAAGTGCTGCACTCAATATGTTAACAAATGTGTCACAAGTGGACAAAATACTGGAAAATGTCAGTTTTAATTCCAATCCCAAAGAAAGACAATGCCAAAGAATGTTCAAACTACTGTACGCTTGCGCTCATTTCACACGCTAGTAAGGTTATGCTCGAAATCCTTCAAGCTAGGCTTCAGCAGTGTGTGTCTGAACCAAGAACTTCCAGATGTAAAAGCTGGATTTAAAAAAGGCAGAGGAATCAGAGATCAAATTGCCAACATCCATTGGATCGTAGAAAAAGCAAGGGAATTCCAGAAAAACATCTAAAATGCTTCATTGATTACTTGAAAGCCTTTGACTGTGTGGATCACAGCAAACTGGAAAATTCTTAAAGAAATGAGAATACTAGACTACCTTACCTGTCTCCTGAGAAGCCTGTATGCAGATCAAGAAGCAACAGTTAGAACCAGATATGAAACAATGGAGTTGGTTGGTTCTAAATTGGTAAGGAGTACGTGAAGGCTGTATATTGTCATTCTGCTTATTCAACTTATATGCAGTGCACGTCATGTCAAATGCCAGGCTGTTTGAATCACAATCTGGAATCAAGATTGCTGGGAGAAATATCAACAACCTCAGATATGCAGATGATACCACTCTAATGGCAGAAAGCAAAAAGGAACTAAAGAGCCTCTTGATGAGGGTTAAAGAGAAGAGTGGAAAACTTGGGTTAAAACTCTACATTCAAAAAACTAAGATCATGACATCTGGTTCCATCACTTCGTGGCAAATAGAAGGGGAAAAAGTGGAAACAGTGACAGAGTTTATCTTCTTGGCCTCCAGAATCACTGCAGACAATGACTGCAGCCATGAAATTAAAAGATGCTTGCTCCTTGGAAGGAAAGTTATGACAAATGTAGACATTGTATTAAAAAACAGAGATATCACTTTGCCAACAAAGGTCCATCTAGTCAAAGCTATGTTTTTTCCAGTGATCATGTATGGATATGACAGTTGAGTCATGAAGAAGGCTGAGCACTGAAGAATTGATGCTTTCAAACTGCGGTGCTGGAGAAGACTTTTGAGAGTCCCTCGACTGCAAGGACTGCAATCCAGTCAATCCTAAAGGAAATCAACCTTGAATATTCATTGGAAGGACTGATGCTGAAGCTGAAACTCTAATACTTTGGCCACCTGGTGGGAAAAGTGGACTTATTGGAAAAGACTTTAATCCTGGGAGAGACTGCAGGCAAAAGGAGAAGGGGGTGACAGAGGATGAGATGATCAGATAGCATCACCAACTCAATGGACATGAATTGAGCAAACTCTGGGAGATAGTGAAGGACTGGGAAGGTTGGCCTGCTGCCATCCATGGGGTCGAAAAGAGATGGACATGACAACAAATTCCAGATTAGACTCAATGTGTATCTTTGCGTATCCAGAAACCTTATCATATTGTTTGCTAAACCAAAGAGCAATCAACAAGAGTCACCCTCAGGAGTAGAAAGTGCTAATAATATGTGTGAAAAAATTTTTTTCTTTACTTTTAAGCACAGTTCACTTCACACAAATCAGGGGTCTTTGGTTTTTATTCCTTATTTTAAAAAACCATTAGTTTTCTTTCACCTTCAAAAATTTGTTAGAGCTGAAGAACCAGAAATACCATCTCCTCTTTAAATCTTAGTAACCTCAATTCACTTTAGATTGCAACAAACAATCTTCTTGTGTTACTGAGATTTGATTTGCTCTCTTGGTTCAGATTCTTTTGCATGGCACACATTCATATTCCTCTTTCCTCAATCTGAAACCTGGACTCAAAATGCTGCTGCAGGTCCTCGTGGCCAGTGACCTCAGCCAGCTTGCCTGCTCTCAGCACCGTCCTCCTGAGCACAGAAGCAAGAATCAAGCTCAGGATCTGTCTCCTCCACCTCCTCATGTTTTTACTCTCTTAATGCAAAATTCCTCTGTAGATTTTAAAGAAAATATTCTTTGTGCCATTTCTGCCCCAGAAGAAAGAAGCCACCACAGGAGAATAGAAGGGAACCTGCATTACTATTGAGAAAAGACCTGACTAGGTAAAACTGAGCAAAGTTTGTCCCATCTCCTCAAACTTCTTTTAAGTTTTCCTCTCCAGGCCCTTCCCCATGCCCATGTGCTAAGTGCTAAGTCACTTCAGTCGTGTCCGACTCTGTGCGACACCATAGACGGCAGCCCACCAGGCTCCCCGTCCCTGGGATTCTCCAGGCAAGAACACTGGAGTGGATTGCCATTTCCTTCTCCAATGCATGAAAGTGAATAGTGAAAGTGAAGTCGCTCAGTCGTGTCTGACTCTTTGCGACCCCATGGACTGCAGCCCACCAGGCTCCCCCGTCCATGCCCATAGAATCTGTCCAACCCTTCTACACTAAGGTAAAGATGACTGATAAGACTTGATACATTATTGCTTTTAGATCTATTTGCATTTCATCAAGAGAAAAACCGTTACAAGATAGAGAAAATCATTTTGCAAAAGGATATCTTTGTAAAATCTTCAGTTATTTGTCCCAGCTTAAGTGTTCCTCTTTGAGATTGGCATGAGGAGAAATGGAAGGCTTGTGTTTTTTGGATGGGGAGGTCCTGTTACAATCAACTCAACACCTATACGTAAGGTCAGTCCTCTATTTTTTGGAATTAGATTGAATGGGCTTCTCTTTTTTGAGGCAAAAAGTCTTGGAGAGGTTGAGAGAAGGGAGTTAGTGGCTTCTATTCAATTTCTCATAAATGTGTGTTGCCTTTCAGCGCTGGCCTCAGTGAACTATAGAACAGGTCTAGAAAGGAAAGAAAACATTTAAAGCTTTTGTTGGTATTCCTCTGAGAGGTGATCAAACCATCAATCCTAAAGAAAATCAATCCTGAATATTCACTGAAAGGACTGATGCTGAAGTTGAAGCTCCAGTACTTTGGCTACCCGATGTGAAGAACTGACTCATTAGAAAAGATCCTGATGCTGGGAAAGATTGAAGGCAAGAGGAGAAGGGAATGACAGAGGATGAGATGGTTGGATGGCATCACTGACTCAATGGACACGAGTTTGAGCAAGCTCCGGGAGACAGTGAAAGACAGGGAAGCCTGGCATGCTGCAGTCCATGGGGTCGCAGAGTCAAACACTACTGACTGACTGAACAACAACTGTTCTTCTAACTTTTGCCTTTCAACAGATCTAATTCAAACAAGAAATATTATAAAAATGGAAGCACCTTTTCAACACCTGGTCCTTCTTCTCACTGGTAATTTACATTTTAAGGCTTTGACAGCACATTGAAGCAAAGTCAAGTGAGCGTCACGAGGTCATGACTGGGTTGGATTTTGCAATTTGATCTACTAATTCCAGAATTGAGGACTAGAGATCTGTGCAGATGGAAATGAAGGCCAATTAGACATGATTAACATGTAGATTCAAAAATAAGATAGCACAGCATTTTACTCTGAGTTTTTGCCAGTAGAGTTTAATAAATTAAAATGAAATGCAGTCAAGTTGAGACATCAGAAAACGAAGTTAGGCAATCTGCAAACATCTCAAGACCTGGTTAATGGATCCTGGCACTCTGGGAAGATGAATTCCTTCAAGCTGACCAGTGGGTTCCTTTGTGGTTTTCGTGCCTTATTCACTTTCTGAAGGAAAGGACCTGAACAACAAAATAGGATAGAAGACAGTATCTTTGGTTTAGAAAAATATGAAAACTGAGGATTTATTTAAAGTTTCAGAGTTGCCAAAGTTTTTTAAGTTACTAATATTTAGGAGTGTTTGTTTCCCTTCATTTTTGCATAGGGTCGCCTACTACAAGGTCTACTTGTAAGGGCACTGCTTAGCTGCTAGGAAGGGAAAATGAAAGAGTTAAATAAAAATGATATTTTGTGGATACAGAGAGGAGGGAATTAGAAAACAGACGTAAAGATCCTAATTCCTGGATTATTTTTTTAAGCACTGCCTTTGCTCCTCCTGAGATTTTGTTTTCATAAAGCTTTAGGCTCTTACAGTGCAAATTGCACCTTGCTTAAGGGCAGCAAGATTTACTTAATGACTATCTGCAAATCATTGTAGAATCTTAGAGGAGGAATGTTATTAGAGTTGAGAGCAGTAAATGCTCTCTGTGCAGGGAAGAGCTTCCCCAGCTCCTGGCCGCAGGCTTTGATCTCATTAGCCCCCGTAATGAATTTCTCCCTTCAGTTTTACAGGGACTTTCTTCTGAAGAGAGCAAAGCTCAGTGCAGACATTATCTAATTCGTCCTTGTAACGTTCATGTAAGCTTGGGTAAGTAGGTGTTATTACTACCTAACCCATCCCGCAGATGGAGAAATAAAATAGAAAGTTACGACTTTCCCAAGGTAAAAGAGAAGCTGAACAAGAGCCAGGAGGCTTCCATTTGGGATTTCCCAATTGTCAGCCCAGAGCTTTCACCTTCTGACTCTGGGGTCACCAAGTAGTTGTGGGGAAAGTGATAGGTCATGAGGGCTATGATTCAAGGTGGATACAGATTCTGAGCCAGAGGTCCTGAGTTTGACCCTTTCTGCACTGACTGAGAGATATTAAACAAATTATCAGTCCTCCTGGAATTAGGTTTTATTCTCTAAAACAGCCTTATATTAGAAATGTGCTCCCTACAAGTCTGCCAGATTAGGTGAAATAATACATTTTCAAGTTACAGCATGTGATGAAATTGTTCAATCACATTAACATCCTAAAGGGTAAAGTCTATAACCATGAGGTTGAAATTCATAAACAGACCTTCTAAGGCTGATAAATCAATCCATTTTATTATCTAGATTCATTTAAAAATATTCAATCAAAAGACTCCATCATTTTCTGTTACTTTACTTTTCTAAACCTCATTTTCCTCATGTGAATAAAAGGGGTGAGCGCTGTATCCCACTCATGGGGTCTGTCTTGAGAATTAAATGAAATGATCATGCATAAAATTGCTCAGCAGGCAGCAGGGCCATATAAATGTTATTATCAGAGGGATATTAGCTGAAAGTTGTATTTCCCAAGAAGGAGGTAGATGCTGAAGGTTGGTGCCCTCATGATGTTAATCCTTTTCCCATCCCTCTAAATCCTATGGAAGAAGATGATAAGATTAACTCATAGGGATATGGGAGAGAATGGGTACCATGTCAATGACTTTTTTAAAAAATTGAAGTATAGTTGATTTACAGTGTGTTTAATTTCTGCTATAGAGCAAAGTGATTCACTTATGCATATCCTTACATTCTTTTTTGTATTCTTTCCCATTATGGTTTATCACAGGATATTGAATATGGTTACCTGTTCTATACAGTAGGAGCTTATTGTTCATTTATTCTGTATGTATATTAGTTGCATCTGCTAATCCATACTGTCACTCCATCCCTCCCCCTTGGCAACCACCTGTCTATTCTCTATGTCTATGTCATATTTTATTTTATTAAAAATTTTTTAAAAGTAATTTATTTTTAATTGAAGGGTAATTGCTTTACAGAATTTATTTACTATAGATTTTATATGATTTTAATGCAGCTGATTTGTGTCTTTGATTCTTTCATCCATTATTTCATGATCCTCACTCAGACGTTTCACCTGTGCTCCTAGAAAAACACATCCTACTGGTGACTGTAGATCTGTCACTTTCTTTCCAAGGTTTTCTCCTCAGCCCTCTGTGTCTCCTGTAACTCCCCAAGGTGCTCACAATTCCCCATTGCTGCTAGACCCAGTCAGTGTGCACTGGGCATGGCCGCCACTGCAGCTGGTGCTCTGGGTTCCTCCTGAAGGCTACGGGGCACTGAGTTCTGTGGAATTTTCAAACTACCACAGCCAACCTGTGCCCTGAGCAGAAGTGGGAGTCTCTGTCTTGACGGAGTTATACCTTTCCCCATGGGTATCCCTCCTGTGTCCTGATGTCAACAGATTTTTAAGATAACGAATTCCAGAAGAACACAGTCTTTGGGGTTTGGATCAGGAGAGAAAACTGAAGGACACTTACTATTCTGTACTTAGAATCCCTTCTCCTCTGACTACTAAAGCTATATTTTAAAAAACAGGATCATAACTACCAAGCTTGTCTGAATCTTTCACTTTTTAAGGAAGAGTTTTCCACCTGGAGGCACCTCACAATTTCAAGTAAATAATTTGTGGCAGACAGATAATCTAGAATAATAAATATGTTTAAATGGTAGGTTGAGCACAGACTTCATTCCCTGTTTTCCCATAAAGATATAACTGTGACATAAATACATACAAAGTCAAACAATAGACATAATTTTCAAGTTAGTTGTTTACTCAGCATTTTTTTTTTATCAGATCAGATCAGATCAGTCACTCAGTCGTGTTGGACTCTTTGCGACCCCATGAATTGCAGCACGCCAGGCCTCCCTGTCCATCACCAGCTCCCGGAGTTCACTCAGACTCACATCCATCGAGTCGGTGATGCCATCCAGCCATCTCATCCTCTGTCGTCCCCTTCTCCTCCTGCCTCCAATCCCTCCCAGCATCAGAGTCTTTTCCAATGAGTCAACTCTTCGCATGAGGTGGCCAAAGTACTGGAGTTTCAGCTTTAGCATCATTCCTTCCAAAGAAATCCCAGGGCCGATCTCCTTCAGAATGGACTGGTTGGATCTCCTTGCAGCCCAAGGACTCTCAAGAGTCTTCTCCAACACCACAGTTCAAAAGCACCAATCTTCGGCACTCAGCCTTCTTCACAGTCCAACTCTCACATCCATACATGACCACAGGAAAAACCATAGCCTTGACTAGATGAACCTTTGTTGGCAAAGTAATGTCTCTGCTTTTGAATATGCTATCTAGGTTGGTCATAACTTTCGTCAAGGCTGTATATTGTCACCCTGTTTATTTAACTTATATGCAGAGTACATCATGAGAAACGCTGGACTGGAAGAAACATAAACTGGTATCAAGATTGCTGGAAGAAATATCAATAACCTCAGATATGAAGATGACACCACCCTTATGGCAGAAAATGAAGAGGAACTAAAAAGCTTCTTGATGAAAGTGAAAGTGGAGAGTGAAAAAGTTGGCTTAAAGCTCAACATTCAGAAAACGAAGATCATGGCATCTGGTCCCACCACTTCATGGGAAATAGATGGGGAAACAGTGGAAACAGTGTCAGACTTTATTTTTCTGGCCTCTAAAATCACTACAGATGGTGACTGCAGCCATGAAATTAAAAGACGCTTACTCCTTGGAAGGAAAGTTATGACCAACGTAGATAGCATCCTATGAACTCCTGGGCTTAATTGACTTCATTTAGTATATGAATGACCTTTGAATTTATAGTAGCTAATTCTTAACCTTCAAACAGATGAGAATGAAAATAAAAGGAAATATTCATTGACTCCACATACATAAAGTTTCAGAGATTATAACATTTTTTTAGGCCAAATAATGTCCCTATTCACAGCTGAGAAGTCTGTGTTCCAATGATTTATGCAGTCATCTTTCTCTGAGGGGGGATATTATCCTAAATATTTTGTTCTCTTTCTTTCTTCATCCACTCTATTTGTTGTATATCTAATCTCACATCTGGAGATAAAAAGTAAAATTTATAGATTTAAAAATGAGATTAACTGACAATTTGTTGTTCTTATTTTTAGAGCATGAAGAAAATTTCCCCTGGCATTGAGGAAAGACTAATGACAGTTATCAAAACTGAATTGGTAAATTTCTGCCAGCTACTTAATATCTAAAAAATGATGTCACTTCTTCTTTTGACTTGAAATATCTAGAGGATTTCCTACTTACTATATAAATAATATTGCTTGGGGGGTTTTGTTAAATGGTATCTAAGACTGAACATAGCAAAGCTTTCATGGCACTTGAATGCATAGAAGGAACACACACCACT
>NW_011494770.1:5905240-5905699 GCF_000754665.1 Bison bison bison
TCCGGGAGTTGGAGATGGACAGGGAGGCCTGGCGTGCTGTGATTCATGGGGTCACAAAGAGTCGGACACAACCGAGCAACTGAACTGAACTGAACTTGCTCTGTGTGTGTGTGTGTGTGTGTAACATTCTGTTTCAGTACATTAAAAGTACTGGAATAAAAACATTGAAATGTTGCCCCCCAGGATTTTTCGAGGATTATATTTATGATTGGAGCAGGGAAAAATATCTAAAAGTTTACAACTAAATCAATGCTTGTGAAATTTCCAATTTGTTCTTGGATGAATAATGTTAGACTAATGTTAAGAAAAGTTATGACCAACCTAGATAGCATATTCAAAAGCAGAGACATTACTTTGCCAACAAAGGTCCGTCTAGTCAAGACTATAGTTTTTCCAGTGGTCATGTATGGATGTGAGAGTTGGACTGTGAAGAAAGCTGAGTGCCGAAGAATTGATGCT
>NW_011494770.1:5905982-5914373 GCF_000754665.1 Bison bison bison
TAGAGTATTAAGATTTATGATGCTGTTTGCTCTGCAAGGAGATCCAACCAGTCCATCCTAAAGGAGATCAGTCCTGGGTGTTCATTGGAAGGAATGATGCTAAAGCTGAAACTCCAGTACTTTGGCCACCTCATATGAAGAGCTGACTCATTGTAAAAGACTCTGATGCTGGGAGGGATTGGGGGCAGGAGGAGAAGGGGACAACAGAGGATAAAATGGCTGGATGGCATCACTGACTCAATGGATGCGAGTCTGAGTGAACTCCAGGAGTTGGTGATGGACAGGGAGGCCTGGCGTGCTGCGATTCATGGGGCCGCAAAGAGTCGGACATGACTGAGCTACTGAACTGAACTTGAAATATTAGAATATCACATTGAATTGGAATTTGGAGGTTTTCTTGAACCTGAAAAGTGTGTGTGTGTGTGTGCATGTATAAAATCGCATCCTGGTGATAACCTAAGGAAATCGTTACACTGACCAAACTCCTAATTGAAGACATCATAGTTAAAGAGACAAAAGGCCATTTATTTTATTATTTTTGTGCTGTGAGGTTTTGACTAGCAAAGCTTTATAATATGCGCACACAAGAGCCATAATAGAAATCTTCCTGCTTAACTCGTTTTGAATGATCATTAGGAAGTATTTCCTCCCCAATAGGTATTTAACAAGAGAGGAAAGTTTATCTCTTTGGTGCATTCAAGACTTCTGTCAGTTACATACAGTATAAATAAAGGGGTTAAGAAAAGCCAAAGAACTTCCAGAATGACTGTAGGCTACAGGAGTGAGACGACAGTACCAACAATGTGGCATATTTATAAAAATTGGCAAATCACAGACTGAGGCTGGGGATGGAAAGGAGAGTCGCCTTGTCTCCGTTTGTCCCAGTGCAAAAGCAGTTAAATCAAGTTAGAGCCTGACCTGCTGGGAAAGTACGGTTAGCAGGCTCACAATTATCACTGTTGTTCAGTTGTAAAAGAAAGAAGGGGTTTTTGTTGTTGTTGCTATATTTTGTTTTGATTTGAAGGAGTGTTTCAGCAAGTTTCGGAAGAGGAAGTTAAATTCATGCCAAAGTACCTCTAATTTTTGTGGGTATTCCCTTCTTTCTCCTCCAGAGCTGGGAATTTCCCTCCCTTTCTCCATGCATGACCCCCTCCCCCACGCCGCTCATCAGTGGAGCAGCTTGCAAATAATCTTTTCCCTAGATCTGCCCCTTTTTAGGGAATCCACGCCTAAACAGAAAGTTTTTGATCTATTTGACTACAGTACAACAATTCAGGTAGAATTTTATCCTTCAAAGAATCTGTTTTTCCCACCCCAGGAGACAATTCTTCATAGGCACACAAGAACATTTTCTCACCTGATTATCTCAAAGTTAGCATATATAAAGGCATATAATTTTCAATTAGGAATTCATAGTTTTGGAAATTTAAATTAGTTTTGAATTTGAAAGTTTAAATGATTGCATAATAACTTATCATTCATCACAATACAATAGAATAAAAAGATAAAGCTAATATATTAGTGCTTATAACCTATTTCAGCTTTCCCATTCACAGCACACTAATGAATAGTTTTTGAACACTGACGTTTTCCATCACCTATAATCATATTTTTATGTAACTCTAATAACTTTAAAAATCTCCAACAAGAAAATAGTAATTTTTTTCCATTTTCAAAGATAGGAATAATTAAAAATAATTCTAATTCTGAACAATATTGTTTAATGACCCTAGGTTGGCTGTAGGAGAATGCAATGCTGGTAACAGATTGTAATTGT
Source organism: Bison bison bison (assembly GCF_000754665.1). Taxonomy (NCBI): domain Eukaryota; kingdom Metazoa; phylum Chordata; class Mammalia; order Artiodactyla; family Bovidae; genus Bison; species Bison bison. The sequence goes on from NW_011494770.1 coordinate 5,907,760, forward strand.
TCATGTTATTTCTTGTATAGCACAATCAAATATGTGTATTGTTAGGTCTGTACACTGAAGTTATTTTAAGAGTCTTGATTCTACTCTGGGGTTGACTGTGACCCTGAGGGCCAAAGAAATGAGCATATGTACCTTGAATAATTTATTCTTCTCTACAGAACTGGACTGGGGAAAAGGATCAGTATTACTTATAACGTCTTTTGCCTTGGGCTCCAATATAGCTTTGTAGGGCCCTAGTACTGATCTTGTTTTCACTTAAATTTTTGATATTGTTTTCATCCTGACATTGTTTACTTTAAGATTTTTAAAAATTATTGCATTAAAACATGACTTCACTAGGTTACTGAGTTTTGGGGGCTTCCTTAAATTGTGTGCTCAAGGCAAATGCCTCACCCCCCTTATTCTGGTCTGGGACTAGCTTTTCTGTTTTGGCTCTGTTTTCCCCAGTCTCTGGAATGAGTATCAGGGTCATCTCTGATGACTTGGGATACTTAGGACCTGAAACAGTGCTCGCACAGAATAGATATTTGATAAGTGGTTAATGATATTGCTGATAAAGACTAGCTAATCCACCAAGCCTAATCTTTTCCAATAAGAGTCCAGTGATGTGGGCCTGGAACATCAGTTTCTGAGAATAGGTCAAGAACGTCTCTACATGAGTCTTTGCAAACCCATCTCAGATGCAGCCCCTGCCCCTTGATTATGACTGGCATCTACAAGACAAGAGAACACAAGGGTTGTAGAGCCAGATCCCCTGGTTTACAGCTCAGCTGGCCCACTCAACAGCTTCATGACTCTAGGCTAGTTACATAATTTGTAATCAGTTTTTTTTTTTTTTTAATCTGTATCATGGGGATGTTGATAATACCTGCCTCATGAGCTTTCTGTGAGGATTAAATAAATTAATATATGTATCTTAGATCACATCTTCTAAGAAACTTCCTGAGGCAAAAGCTTTGGGGTTAACTCTATTAGGGAGTGAAACTCTAGGAAAGAGGGACGAGAGGAAAAGTAATTTAATAAATAGCAGGAAAGAACAGGGGCTTCCCTTGTGGCTCTGGCAGTAAAGAATCCACCTGCAATGCAGGAGACTGGAGTTTGATCCCTGGGTTGGGAAAATCCCCTGGGGAAGGGAATGGCAACCCTCTCCAGTATTCTTGCGTGGGAAATCCCATGGACAGAGGAGCCTGGCGGGCTACCGTCCATGGGATCACAAAGTCAGACATGACTGAGCAACCAACTCGTTTTAAGGAAAGAACAGAGGGGAAATATAAGAGGGTATGCTAGTGGGTGGCCCACAGTTTACAGGTTCCATGGTTTCACAGGACCTCTCCAAGAGCTGTAGGAAAATATCTAAAAACAGTATCTCAGAAAGGCAGACAAGCAAGTGATTTATTTTCTGGCTCTTTCCTACGTTATGTTTTTCATTGGTCAAAGTACAACCCATGGGGTTGTAACCCTATCTCATGTCTGAATTATATTAACTGACCCTCCAGGCAGCTGTTAGGAAAGCAAGAATCGCCATGGGCCCCTTCCCGCCAGTGTGCTGGCCCAGTGGTATCTCTGTGACAGTCAGAAGATAACAGAGTGGCTCTTTCATCTTTAGTGACCATGGTGGCTATCCCTAGTGGCTCAGTGTTAAAGAACCCACCTGCAATGTGAAGATGCAGAAGATGCGGGTTCAATCCCTGGGTCAGGAAGATCCCCTAGAGGAGGGAGTGGCAGCCCCACTTCAGTATTCTTGCCTGGACAATCCCATGGACAGAAGAGCCTGGCAGGCTACAGTCCATAGGTTTGCAATGTGTTGGATGTGACTGAGCATGGAACACACGGCTGTGGCTTTATAACCACAGGGACAATAAGAGCCGTATTATTGGAAGCTGGTGCCTTCCCAATATCCCCAAACCTGGAAACTGCAGCTCTCTTCCAGCAAAATAATTTTTGTGTGATTGAGGCAAGCACTTGTTTTTTGCACTGGCTGGTCCCTCTGCCTCATAAATGGTTCTTGTGGTCTTCAAATATCAGGATTCTTTTGGTCATTTTAGAGCTCAATTCAAGTACAATTAATACCTCCACAGAAAGGCCTTCCAATTACTAGCACGGCTTTCTTCATTCTCAGATAAACAGTTACATGAATATCCTTCTTCTCTTAGACTTTTATTTCTATTTGTAAAAGGATGTACTTTTGCCCACAAATGAAGGGCATTTTATGTCATCAAAGGAAAGGGCGTGAATCTGGGCCCTCAGCTTGCTCTCACACCCTGCAGCTTGGCAGTTCACACAGCCAAACCACAAATGGAACTAATGGCTCATTATTCGCTTCCCATCACGTCTGACCTGCTATGAATCAACCCCCTTTCCCTATCAATATCAAATTTGGCTTGTTCAGGATGTGAAAAGATGTCATGTCTTTTCCTGTTTCTCCTTCATCCTCTTTGTTGGTTTAGCCGCTCGGTTGTGTCTGACTCTTTTGCAACCCCATGGACTATAGCCTGCCAGGTTCCTCTGTCCGTGGGATTTCCCAGGTGAGAATACTGGAGTGGGTTGCCATTTCTTTCTCCATTCATTCTCTTTAGAACAATTAATTTTGATTTTGAACTCTTGGCTTGTAGTAAATTTCACGCTGGAAACTAAAATTTGGAAAGAAAAATCAGTGAAACACAAATATAAAAGATCCCTTTTGCCTTGTTTCCTTCCACCTCATCGCTTCCCCTCCCCCATGGAACACGAGTCTGGTAGACCCTGCTGCCACATCCTTTTTCTTTAATCTAGATACTTGTATCACTCATGGTTTCTTACTCTCTTTGGTCAACATAATATTAAATAGTCCTCAAGTCTTGAGAATTCATCTTGTGGCAAAGATAATGCATGTTTAAAAAATTAGAATAAAAAGTCCTAACGTTTCCCCTAAAGCTATAGTTTAATTTAAGGTCCTTCAAGGAAAAAGAGTTAACTGATCAGTTAATTTCCCTGTTTCAAAATTAACAGGGGTCAATTCTAGCCTTTGCTTTCTTGTTTGTCCCACTGCCAAGTAACTTCTATATGAAGGATAATGATCAGAACTGGCATTTTTATTTAGCAAATCCAGAGTTAAACACTGTCATCAGCGGTTGAATTTCTCGGCTTCCATACAGACAACCATCTGTTTGTTGAATACTCATTTCTGTGACACGTTGGCCTTGGTCACTCAGGATCTGGTTGGGAACCACCAGTGATGGGAATGTACAATCGTAGGAGACTAGTCTTTTCATTTCAGAGAAGCTCTAATCCTTAGGAAGGTCTTTTCGTTTGGTATATTGATCTGCAGCCTGTCTCCTTGTGGTATTGACCCACTGATCCTCATTTAGCCTAAAGTCGTGATTCAGTAAGTGTGCTCTGTAGACCACCTGCATCAGTCACTGTGGTTCTTGTGGAAATGTGGGTCCTTCTCTCTCCTCCACATGGGGCCATTTGAGTGGCAGCTGGTGCCTAAGAGCTCTGGTCTTTGCTTTCATAAACTCCCCTTGCATGTGTGTGCTTGAAGATCAGTGCTCTGAAACTGAAGAAAATAGCAAGGTCAGTGTCTCTTATCAGCCTTGTCCTTCAGATAGTTGGAAAGAGGTATCACTATCACTGTTTCTCCATGCCATCTGTTCTCCAGACTAAGCCTCTGAGTTTTTTCCATTTTCTGTCATATAAAATGACTTTAAGTCTCATTCTCTTTGAAGTGTGTTTCATTTTAATGAAGTTTGTCCTAAAATGTGATGCTCAAAACTGAGTATAGTCCTCCAGGTATGCCCTGACAGCAGTGGGAGGTAGAACAGAGCTAAGGGTTCTGTGTTCCTTAGCACAGAAACTGTATTCTTAAAAGATAAGCTATTAGTGAAATTACATGCATTTTCTTGTCTGAAGAATCCCGTGGACAGAGGAGCCTGGTGGACTACAGTCCACAGGGTTGCAAAGAGTCAGACACAACTGAGGTGACATAGCATGCATGCATGCATTTGGTTCAAGAAGATCAGTTAGCCATTGAAATTAAAAAATTTTTTTGACATATACACACTACTATTTTATTTATTTAATTATCTTTGGCTGCTTGGGGTCTTCATTGCTACCTGCGGGCCTTCTCTAGTTGGGGAGAGTGGGGGATACTCACTAGCTGTGGTGAACGGGTTTCTCATTGTGGTGGCTTCTCTCGTTGCAGTGCACAGGCTCCAGGTGCGAGGGCTTCAGTAGCTGCAGCACTCAGGCTCAGAAGTTGTGATTCCCACACTTAGTTCCTCCAGGGCATATGGAATATTCCCGGACCAGGGATCAAACCTGTGTCCCTGCATTGGCAGGTGGATTCTTATCCACTCCACCACCAGGGAAGTAGTAACAATTAAAATTTTGATCTAAAAAGAAATAGCTTAAATAAACTGGATTTTCAAAAAGAAGAATGTTCTATTGTTTCCTTGAGCATTATATATGGTAAAATCTCATTACTCTGGATTGCCAATTTAGAATTTTTGGTAGTTGCCATGGGGTTAAGATAAAGATGTCTTCAGCCTATTGATGCTAAATGGATTCAGTAAGCAAAAAATAGTCTAAAAGACCGCAAGGATATAGTTACCCTACCTGAGAGAACACATTTTCAAGCATGTAGTCTGATATCATCTATTTAAGTAATCTTAATTTATATATTAATAAAGTAATTTTTCTTAGTTATGAAAGCAAGTCTATAAAAGTATCTACTTGCCAGTGCTCTTTTTGGCCTAATTGAATCTCATTGTATAGCTATGAAAGAATCAAATTGCATTTATTTAAAAAATAAAATTCTTGGTTTCCATTAGACTGTTGTCCTCCCCAGCTTTTCTAAGTTGAAAAAAAGTTGACTGCTTGGCAGACCAGCTAAGGGTTGATCATGTTCTTGATGTAATTAAAAATGTTTACATCTTTGTCCTTCATATTAAAAGCCGGTGGTTATTTCTAAATAACTTGATGGAGCAGGTGCTTCTAAAAATAGAACAAATGCAGGACAATTTGTTAATCTTGTCCACAAAGTCATTTAATAGTTAATGAGAGTAGACCACGGTTTTTCTGTTCCCTTTCTTACAAAATTTTTAGTTTCCTTCCCAGGGCTCCTCTTCCTCCTTCCCCCTCTCTGGAGTTGAGCCTTAAAGCTTTCTCTCTTCTGGAGTGTTCATTCACCCTCATGACTTTTTTTCCAATTACCCTCTGCCAGTCACTTCCTGATCCCTATCTCTAGCTCCATCCTTTGGGGCTGTTGTTGCTATTTGATTTCATAACAATGTTGGGTTACTCCTGTTCAAATACAGGGAGACTGGGGCTTAGAAAGTTAATTCAACATTATATGAAACTCTATCGTTTTCATGCATACAACAAATATTAAATTTCTGGTTGAGATTTTCTAGGTCAGATATACAAGTATAAACCACTGAAATTCTATAAGAATGCTTGCTAAAATGTCTTAATGAAAGTAATTGTGTCTTATGTTTTGAATTTCTGAAACAGTTAACTGTTTATGTCCTGATCTCCAGGAACAATCTTTCTTTAACAGAGAAAAGTTTTGTAACTTAGTCACCATAGCTTTTTACCACCTTGTTGAATTACTGTTATTATTGCTATCAATTTTTGCTATTTGGTGACTTGAATTTAAATAATTAATTCACTAATGATCAGTCTAGGATCATCATTTCACCAAAAAAGGGAAAATAATAATAAGTAAACTCTAGGAGATAGTGAAGGAAGAGGAAGAATGGTATGCTGCAGTCCCAGGGGTCTCAAAGGGTTGGACACAACTTAGCAACTGAACAACAACAACTTACAGGTGTTCTCAGAATTGACTTATTAGTTTGTAAAATGGTTAGAATGACTCCTGGTCTGTAGCAATATTCAGTAAATGTAAACTGTTACTATTATCATTGTTATCATTGGCAAAGATGTTAATAGACTTTAACAATGATCTTCTCAGGACAGTATTGCCTTTTAGATAGTGGCAACAAGAAGAAGGTTATCTATGTAGCCAATTACCTCTAAGAACTCTTTAGGAATCTATCAACCCCTTAGCTCATTTCAGTCGCTCAGTTGTGTCTGACTCTTTGCAACCCCATGAATAGTAGCACGCAAGGCCTCCCTGTCCATCAAAACTCCCGGAGTCCACACAAACCCATGTCCACTGAGTCAGTGATGCCATCCAACTGTCTCATCCTCTGTCGTTCCCTTCTCCTCCTGCCCTCAATCTTTCCCAGCATCAGGGTCTTTGCAAATGAGTCAGCTCTTCGCATCAGGTGGGCAAAGTATTGGAGCTTCAGCCTCAAATCAGTCCTTCCAATGAACATCCAGGACTGATCTCCTTTAGGATGGACTGGTTGGATTTCCTTGCAGTCCAGGAGACTCTTAAGAGTCTTCTCATACACCATAGTTCAAAAACATCAATTCTTTGGCCCTCAGCTTTCTTTATAGTCCAACTATCACATCCATACATGACCACTGGAAAAACCATAGCCTTGACTAGACAGACCTTGTTGACAAAGTAATGTCTCTGCTCTTTAATATGTTGTCTAGGTTGGTCACAACTTTCCTTCCAAGGAGTAAGTGTCTTTTAATTTCATGGCTGCAGTAACCATCTGGAG
>NW_011494770.1:5914625-5932178 GCF_000754665.1 Bison bison bison
TGACTTACTCCTTTTCCTATTTGGAACCAGTCTGTTGTTCCATGTCCAGTTCTAACTGTTGCTTCCTGACCTGAATATAGGTTTCTCAAGAGGCAGGTCAGGTGGTCTGGTATTCCCATCTCTTTCAGAATTCTCCACAGTTTATTGTGATCCACACAATCAAAGGTTTTAACATAGTCAATAAAGCAGAAATAGATATTTTTCTGGAACTCTCTTGCTTTTTCTATGATCCAATGGATGTTGGAAATTTGATCTCTGATTCCTCTGCTTTTTCTAAATCCAGCTTGAACATCTAGAAGTTCACAGTTCATGTATTGCTGAAACCTGGCTTAGAGAATTTTGAGCATTACTTTACTAGCGTGTGAGATGAGTGCAATTGTGCGGTAGTTTGAGCATTCTTTGGCATTGCCTTTCTTTGGGATTGGAATGAAAACTGACCTTTTCCAGTCCTGTGGCCACTGCTGAGTTTTCCAAATTTGCTGGCATATTGAGTGCAGCACTTTCACAGCATCATCTTTTACGATTTGAAATAGCTCAACTGGAATTCCATCACCTCCACTAGCTTTGTTCGTAGTGATACTTCCTAAGGCCCACTTGACTTCACACTCCAGGATGTCTGGCTCTAGGTGAGTGATCACAGCATCATGGTTATCTGGGTCGTGAAGATCTTTTTTGTACAGTTCTTCTGTGTATTTTTGTCACCTCTTCTTAACATCTTCTGCTTCTGTTAGGTCCATATCATTTCTGTCCTTTATTCAGCCCATCTTTGCATGAAATGTTCCCTTGGTATCTCTAATTTTCTTGAAGAGATCTCTAGTCTTTCCCATTCTATTGTTTTCCTCTATTTCTTTGCACTGATCACTGAGGAAGGCTTTTTTATCTCTCCTTGCTATTCTTGGGAGCTCTGCATTCAAATGGGTATATCTTTCCTTTTCTCCTTTGCTTTTCGCTTCTCTTCTTTTCACAGCTATTTGTAAGGCCTCCTCAGACAGCCATTTTGCCTTTTTGCATTTCTTTTTCTTGGGGATGCTCTTGATCACTGTCTCCTGTACAATGTCACGAACCTCTGTCCATAGTTCATCAGGCACTCTATCTATTTCTTAAATCTATTTTTCACTTCCACTGTATAATCATAAGGGATTTGATTTAGGTCATACCTGAATGGTCTAGTGGTTTTCCCCACTTTCTTCAATTTAAGTCTGAATTTGGCAATAAGGAGTTCATGATCTGGGCCACAGTCAGCTCCTGGTCTTGTTTTTGCTGGCTGTATAGAGCTTCTCCCTCTTTGGCTGAAAAGAATATAATCAATCTGATTTCATTATTGACCATCTGGTGATGTCCATGTGTAGAGTCTTCTCTTGTGTTGTTGGAAGAGGGTTTTGCTCTGACTAGTGCCTTCTCTTGACAAAACTCTATTAGCCTTTGCCTTGCTTCATTCTGTATTCCAAGGCCAAATTTGCCTGTTACCCCAGGTGTTTCTTGACTTCCTACTTTTGCATTCCAGTCCCCTATAATGAAAAGGACATCTTTTTTGAGTGTTAGTTCTAAAGGTCTTGTAGGTCTTCATAGAACCGTTCAACTTCAGCTTCTTCAGCATTACTGGTTGGGGCATAGACTTGGATTACTGTGATAGTGAATGGTTTGCCCTGGAAATGAGCAGAGATCATTTTGTCATTTTTGAGATTGCATCCAAGTACTGCATTTCAGACTCTTTTGTTAACTATGATGGATACTCCATTTCTTCTAAGAAATTCCTGCCCACAGTAGTAGATATAATGGTCACCTGAGTTAAATTCACCCATTCCAGTTCATTTTAGTCCACTGATTCCTAGAATGTTGACATTCACTCTTGCCATCTCCTGTTTGACCACTTCTAATTTGCCTTGATTCATGGACCTGACATTCCAGGTTCCTATGCAATATTGCTCTTTACAGCATCAGACCTTGCTTCTATCACCAGTCACATCCACAACTGGGTATTGTTTTTGCTTTGGCTCCATCCCTTCATTCTTTGTGGAGTTATTTCTCCACTGATCTCCAGTAGCATATTGGGCACCTACTGACCTGGGGAGTTCCTCTTTCAGTATCCTATCATTTTGCCTTTTCATACTGTTCATGGGGTTCTCAAGGCAAGAATACTGAAGTGGTTTGCCTTTCCCTTCTCCAGTGGACCACATTCTGTCAGACCTCTCTGCCATGACCTGCCCACCTTGGGTGTCCCCACAGGGCATGGCTTAGTTTCATTGAGTTAGACAAGGCTGTGGTTCATGTGATCTCATCCCTTATTTTCTCTTAAATCTTTGCTGAACACATATATTATTACATACCCCTGAAAGAGTTGATAATGTCCCTGATTTTACTCTCTATCATATAACTGTATTTTTTCCTCAAATGTATGTTTTGGGTGACGTCTGGAACCTCAGCACCCTAAGTTCAAGTGTAGAGCAAGTAAGAATCTAGCCGTAGTCTAAAAAGCATTTTATTGCTCCTGACTACCAGTTAACAATTAATTAATTAGAGAAGAGAAAAATTTTAGTTGCCTTTATCAAATGTACTCTGCAGGATTGATGCCTCTCTGTTCAACTTTATTTTGTGGTGATGACTGCAACTACTTTTCCATTTGTTTTGTCACTTGACATTAATATTGTTTAACAAATCAAGAAATAAAATATTCAAAACAAAGAAATCCACAAGAAAATGATTTTGACTCATGAAAGGGGTACCCCTAACTTTCCTTGCTGGGTAGAATGAATCATTACTGGGTAATGACCTCAGGACAAACTTTTTCAAACAAAATGTAATGTTTTCATTTTCCTTTTTCTTTGAATTTCACTCTTACGGATTTGTGGTTATAATGAAACATCCCTCATATTTATTTAAGAGGTGTCTTCTGAGACTAGAGGCATTTCTATGCCAAAGTTACAGACTTCAAAGATGCCTGGCTGGGTACACCGGGAAGTTGGTGTGAAAAATTGAGCCAGTGGACTGTGGTATTCTCTAGGACCAGTGGAGCAATTGTCAAGATTCCTGCCAGTCCTTGGGAATGTCTTCTTATCACTCCCTCCCTTGTCTCTATCCTGCATTTTTATCTCCCTTGTCTATTTCCTTTTCCTTTCATACTGTCAGTTTCTTTCCTCTCCTCTTCTCCTATTATCTCTCCATTCTTCCCTTCCCTTCACCCTTCCATTCTGACTTTCCTCCATTCTTTATTTCCATCTAGGCAATTGGCAGCTTGTAAATCCAAAATGCAAACTGCTACTTAAAAGACTGAGGGAATAAGGCTAACATATTTGTTCAGGTAATCTTTCTGTTCTTGCTCACTTGCCCTGTTGTCATAAGGACTCAGCTACGGCGTGGCTTTTAGCTATTGGTCCACTCTTGCATTTACAATCCTGCTCCTAGCCTTCCCCATTTGTACTCTGCATCTGTATGTGGTCTCACTCTTTTTTACTATTAGACTGCTGAGTTCTACTCTGTATCATCTGTGTCATACATCAACTATATTCTATGAAAAGCCCTTCCCTGGGCCTGCCCAACCTACTTCGAGCTGGGCACAGCCATCTCCCAAGCTCATTCTTTCCTTAATATTTGCTGAGAAAGTTTATTCATTCATTCAATAAGTATTGAGCCCTAAACATAATAATAAAGTTAAAAGCAACAGGTGTTTTCCCTTTTCACATATTGAAGTTTTTTTTAGTATCCCACTGTAAATTCTATTGAGTTTAAGAAAACAAATATTGTTATACATTTCACCTGACCCCCTTTTAAAAACACTGAATAATTAATTTCTATACAAAATGGAAACCAACACATTTTCAAGAAACCACATGGCACAAAACACTTATTTATTGACTCTAAATATGATATCCTTATAAAGTTAAACAAAATCCCTGAATAATTGACAGAGTTCTTCATTTCTGATCCAGATATTTTGGTTTTTCTTAGAGCCTAAGCCTTAGATAGATGCAATAAGAATTCACTAATATGTACATTTCCCCCAATTATTATTTGGTGGTTGTGTGTGTTTATCAAAATGGGAAAAAACTCCATGGGAGATATCGAGAGGTCCACAAAGAATCTGCTTTATCTTAAAGAGCACACATTCACAGAAAAATAAGTTTTCCAAAGCTGTGTGTGATGAAGTTCATGGAAGAGAAATCACCCTGGCTCTAGTAAAATGAGCATTTCAGAACATGCATCCCAAATGAAAAAAAAGACAAAAACTGGATACTTTTTTGAGCCTGTTATCATTTGTGCTTCAATGCAAAAACACCACATTGCTGAGGACATTGAATGAGAAAGTTATATGAAAAGAGCTGAAAATAAAGTCTTCTACTCAGTCCTCTAATTTCCCACTAAGCCATCCCGGTTTATGCCTAAGATTAAGATGCAGTATATTCTCTTAAGGAAACTCTTGATGGTAAAGAATTATGAGGCATGTTATTTCATTTATTCCTTTATCATTTTCAGGCAGATATTAATGTTTCCACTGCAGAGGTGAGGGAACCAGAACTCCAAAGGGGAAGATTGGTTGTTCAAGGTCACAGCAGCAGAGATGCTATTCAAACTTAGCTCTATTTGATTCCCAAAACCATGCTGTTTTCTGCTACACATTACTTTTTTCCCCTCTTGTTTGTGTTTAATTGATGGCATAAAGTCACCCTGTCATTCATAGTTGCTGCAAAGTGATGTTCACTGAGGGGCCTGAGGACAGCCTTACAAACTCCCCTCTTGCTGTTGTTATTCAGTTGCTCAGTTGTGTCCAACTCTTTGTGACCCCATGGACTCCAGCAGGCCAGGCTTCCCTGTCCTTTACCATCTTAGTCCAAAGAGCAATGGGGGCCAGATTAGGAATAAGAAGTTTCCTGCAGACACAGGAATGGTGGAAGGGGATATCAGAGACCAATTTACAACACTGTCGCAAAACAGATGGCATGGAAAGCCTGTTGAAAAATCCCATCAGGAAGTTTAAGAAAAGAAGAACGGATGAATAACCAACGTGGGTGGAAGGTGGTGGGTAGACTAAAGAAGGAGAACATGGCTTGAAGGTGAATAAAGGAAATGGTTAGAGAAAGGAGAATGAATATGGATTATCAGGAAGACACAAGTAGGGCTTTGTGGTGAGAGGAGAGGGTGGAGGGCAAGGCAGAGATGAGAAGGGGAAGAAACTGCCTAGAGAACAAAGAAAAGAATAAACACAGTTTATCTCCATTAGAAAAAGTGGAAGTTTGTCTTCTGTGACAGGTTGTCCCAACCCATTGTGTTGTGCTGAGATACTGAATTATCTCAACTGCTTGCCATTAGAAAAATGTAGATTCCCGGGGTCACTTTATAGCCAATGCCTAATATCGTGCCTAAGCTTGTGGTATTTACTGTACGCAGTGAGGAGATGGAAACAGTATATAATGGTAGCCCCCTAACTTCTCATCAATGAGCCAGAATCTTTCCTATTTTAAAGAGTATGCAGAGATGAAAAATAGTAATTTTACAAAGCAGAAATAAATCATCTCTTGGGATCAATTATATGTGATTCATAGATTCCTTAGAGGTGAATTATAGTTTAAAATATAACATGTAGATTCTTCACCAGGTTTTAACAGTCCTGTGTAAGTTGTTGGAAACTTTGGTAAACTTCCTTAGATACCCAAGGTCATACTAGGTTCACAGCCCATTTTACGGAGGTTTGCAAATCTTTCAGCAATGATGAATTGGTTTTCAGTTGAATTGCATGCAAACTTGGGCCAAGTTTTAAAGGAACACTGTGTAGTTCTTTCAGGTAGAAGTCAGGTGAAACTCAAGGGGTCCAAAGTGGGTTTTGCTTTGAGTTTCTTTCAGGTTCTGCTTGAACTTGACACTCAAAGTGAAACTCAGGAGATCTGAATGTCTTGCAAACTCAGGGTCAAAGGGAGGTTTATTGGAAGCAAACTTGCATGTTGAAAATGCTGAGCTAACAGTGCTAATTGGTGCTTTAGTTTGTTTTGCCCAACCCTCTGAATAGAGTTTCATCTGGAAAGAAAAAAAGGTTCTCTTAATGGGTCTAGAGTTTAGTAAAGCTCTGCAGAAGAACTTTGGTCTTGCTGATGGGTTATATGCATATGCAACAAGTAGAATGCATAAATTGCCATAATGCTAGATTTATAAGAGCAATTGACTGGCTCAAGCAAGTCCTGATATCACATCCCTGAGTTGAGATTAAAGGTCTTTGGGGGACATTCAGTTTATCTGGGCAATTCAAGTGAAAACTGAGTGTATTACAAGCATTACCTAGATAGTTGCTACACTATAGATTTGACCACAGTGACATGAAAATATTCTCTTACTTATGAGAATGAATAACTGGAAAGAAAAATTTGCACCCCACCCCCCGAAACTAAACATATTCACTAAGACCAATCTATGACAGTGCTTTAAACGCACAATAAGCCTGAGCACGCACATCAAGCCTGTAGGTGAGCCAATCGCCACAACCTTTTATAAAACATGCTTCTAATCTAATTAGGGGTTGGTGCTAGAGCAGAGGGGATTTAATTTAGCTTTGGCAAATAAATCTAAATATTAAAATAAATTTAGAAATTAAGGGGCTTTTTGAGGAAGGAAACAAGTTGGCAGGATTTTGGCATATCAACAAAAGGAAAGCACACAAAGAAAAGGATTAGTCCAAATAAAGATCAAATAAAAATCAAAAATAATTTGGCTTCCATCCAGGAAACTTTCGTTGCATTTTAGAAGCATGTCTTTCCTTCCCAAGTGTGACGAACAGAGGAACCACCTGATCTTCCCCTAAAGGTCATCAAGCACACCACATGCCACAGCAGAGTTGCTCCTGAGGCCTTGAGAAAATGCAGCAGAGGTGCCGTATTGAAATTCACACCTCATAGTCATAAATCTATAAACAACTTGGAGGCAATGAATGGTGGTAAGCAGACTCTAAGGAACTGATGAACTAGTATTTACACTTTAGAAATATTCACACAGTGAGTGCTTTAAGAAAATGAATAAACAATATTTATCTTATCTATCTCTCTCTCCATCCATCTGTTTATCATCTTTCTATGGAGGAGACATTCTGAAAGATATTGTACTTTTTTGGACTTCAAAAGGTCCTGTTTGATGCATTATTAAAACCAACACCTCATAATCTGCGGGGCTCAGTTCAAAATCAAAATACAGAAAGCTTGTTCAGAAATCACACAGAAATGCTGTTAAAGGTATTGTCTACAAAGCATCTTCTTTTCTTTTGGAGTCTGTTTCCTCTTATGGGTTTTTCTAATTTCCTACTTATTATCATTTCAAGTGAAGAAAAATTAAAGTCGAATTTATTAGCACAAATCTTACCGCTCATCTTTATTTTGCTCACACAAGGTCTTCAACACAAATTTAAGAGCATTGATTGTGTGTGCCTAATTACTGAAATTGCACAGCTCATATTTTGCAGTTCATCTGTATGCTTTTCATTCTTACCAGAACAGTGGAAATGTTTCACAGAATTAACTCCTGTTTTTATTTCATTTCTTGATATGCACACATTCTACCAACACTCTCAACCTTCAGTTTACTGATGAGTAAGGAAGGCCTTAAAAAAGAAAAAGAAAAAACAACTAGAAGATTTACAGAAGGCTTACTGAAGAAGGTGACAACCAAAGATAGTAGGAGTAAGCTACAGATGAGAAAGCTTCAGGATAATACCATTCTGGTAAAGAGGCAGGATTACAGTATGAGATTAAATATGCTTTAGCACACCTGATAATTTCATTTTTGGCTTATATTTTCCTGTTCTTGAGTCTTTTGGATTCCCTGTAATCAATTGACACATTTTGTAAATGAAGTGCCCATATTCATTCTGAAAATTTGATCACCTCCAGCAAACTTCAGTGCCATTCAAAAATTTCCATTGTTTGGCTATAGATTATAAACCTAATCTTGACTAAGCTATTCAGATAAACATTAAAGATGTGTTGGCAGTTCTAATACTTTTTCTAGAACCATGTCTAGAAAGAAATTCGACACAGATCACTAAATCCTAGATTCAACAAAGGAGTTAAAAGTAGAAGCATTCTGGAAACATTATTTCAATCTGATAGGAAACTTTCAGTGAAATCAATTCTGAGGTCTTTGCAATAATATAATCCGTATACTTGAGTAAGAAACTAATTGAGGCTATCATTTTGTTTCTTTTCAGTCACTAAGTTCTGTCCAACTCTTTGCGACCCCATGGATTGCAGCACGACAGGTTATCCTGTCCTTCACTATTTCCTAGAGTTTTCTCAAACTCGTGTCCATGGAATTGACGTTGCCACGCAACCATCTCATTCTCTACCACTCCCTTCTCCTCCTGTTCTTAATCTTTCCCAGCATCAGGGTCTTTTCCAGTGAATCAGCTCTTCATATCAGGTGACTCTTTGCATCCTATCATTTTAGGAAACCATTAGCTTGGATATTTCTCTTATTTATCAACTTTTTTAGTTTTTTTTTTTAGATTTTTTAGATAAGGAAATACAAATAAAATTTTAATATACTCTTAAAAAGTATTATATAAAAATTTCTCAGTTTGAAATACATTTATTCTTCAAGTTGTTTCACTATATTACAAATAAACATACTCAGAACCTAAATTGCTTACACATACATATATTCATCTTACAGGTATATGCAAGTAAATAGATATATCTACTTAAAGAACTATTATACAAGGATGGATATGTTCGATGAATGCAAAAAGGAAGGGAAAAGCATTCTCAGGGCACATATTGCAGTATCTCTAATTTTGTAGCCTCAGACAGCTGGGCTATGTAGGTAGCTGATAAACTGGCCCTGTACGAAGTCATGAAGCTTGCAGCCATCCGTTGGGGAAAAGTCTGCACAGAATCTGAAGAACTAATGGCCTGTACATTTTTTGAAGATGTAAGTCCAAGAGCCAGTGTAGAAAACACAATGTTTATTAACCACACTATTAGAATTGAATAGGTCATCTTTAAAAATCAAAATGAAAAAGAAAAGAGGAAAATGGAGGCTGGGAAGCCAGTTGTGTGAGAGAGTGTTTATAATGAGGTTTATAATAAGGACATAGATCCAGTCAGCTCTATGCACTCCATGGCCACATACATTCCCCTAAATCATAACCTCAGAACTATGCTTCATTAGTCATATGGAGAGTCACAGAAGAAAATGTGGGTTGGTTTGCGCAAATAAAGTGCTACTCCAGGAAAAAAGCAGCTCAAAGTGTGTGCCCTGGAGACCAAGGTTCAGAAACATTTTACACAAGGGAGAAACATAAACAGCAAGTGCCATATGCTTTTGAATTGTTTTAATAGTAGAGGTGGCTTTCCATACTCATTCAATTTCCCATGTGATCAAGTAAATGATCCCCAGGTACATATAGCAATGACCACAAACCCTGTATCTAGTAGATCTATATTTGTTAAACAGGAATAAATCATCCATTTAAGTTTTTATTTATTATGACCTAGACTTTACCTCAGTTTTCTGTCTTTTATTATACAAGTCTGAAGAGGAAAGAAGAGTTTAATATTGACAGATAATTTTGGACTTGAGTTCTGGGAATATTTTTGTGATCCCCTTTGTGTGTGTGTGTGTGTGTAAGTTTCTTTGCGGAAAAGGACAGCCTTAAAAAGCAACTGGTCTGTTTTGTGGGCTGTTTCTGTGGTCTTGCCAGACAGCGTCTATTTATTTCTTCACAACCTGACTGAAATGCCATCGATAATGGCACAGGAATATATGACAGAGCAAGAAAAATGCCAGCCAGATCAATCTGAATCTCAGTAAGTCCAAGGCTGCTTTTATTCTGGAAATTTTCACTAATGTGTTTTTATAAATTTTAGAAAGTGGCAAAAATTGAGCAAATACATGTTTTGTATTATTGTGATTTTCATGATAAAACCACAAGGTTTGACCTTGTGGACCCTCAGAGGAACTTTGGGGTCCTCAGATACTTTGTGAATCATTTCTGTGTCAGTGATGATCGTCTTGGTTGATTAATAGCATTATGGATAACATATTATATACTTCATCTTCACCTTACTTGTTTTTCACTTAATGAACCATGAACCATGTGAAGTCACTCAGTTGTGTCTGACTCTTTGCTACCCCATGAACTGTAACCTACCAGGCTCCTCTGTCCATGGGATTTTACAGGCAAGAGTACTGGAGTGGGTTGCCATTTCCTTCTCCAGGGGATCTTCCCAACCCAGGGATCAAATTCGGATCTCCTGCATTACAGGCAGACGCTTTACCGTCTGAGCCATGAAGGAAGCCATTATGTTCTAAAGATCTATCCACATCAATAAAAGGAAAGCTTCTTCACTTGCTCTTGTAATAGCCTACTGTTTCATTGTCTGGATTTACCATAATGTATTTTAATTGTTCTCCTTTGATAGACACTCTTTGCCCTATTTAAATTTTTTCCTATCATGAGCAACAGCGAATTACCTTCTAAATGACAGTTTTACATACAAGCAGGTATAATTGCAGGGGGAAACTGTAGAAACAACATTCAAGTTGCAATTTGTCAAATCTGGTCAAATTATCCTTCATGGAGTTTGTTCCATTTTGCATGCCTACCTAAGTTACATGAATAGGCTTTCTTCCCCAACTAGCTATTGAGAGCTTTGCTAATCTGGTAGGTGAGCAGTATTATCTTAGAGTAGTTTAAATATGCATTTTTCTTGTGCTGAGTAAGGTTGAACATCTCTTCATATGTAAGGATCCTTTATATTTCCTTTTCTGTGAACTGTAGATTTTCTTTTAGGTTGTTGCTCTTTTTCTTCTCAATATCTAGCGTTTTTTTTTTTAAGGATTAGAGAAAGTATACAGGAGCCTTTAAAGTACTGCTTCTGATGTGCATTTCAGATGCTTGATCTCTACGTGTCATTTGATCTTAGATTTGCTCCTGCTGTCTTTTGCCTTGTAGAACTTTTCCATTTTTATGTAGTCTGTTTTATAAATCTTTTTCTTATCCTTGGTTTTTGCATTGTGAGACTTGGTTTAGAAAGGCTTTTTTACCCAGAGTTGTAAGGGAACACATTGAAATTTTCTTTCTGTACCTTTACCTTCTTACATCATGGTTTACATTTAATCATTGGCACATTTGTAGTGTACTTTTGTGTATAGTATAAAAGATTAACCCAGTTTAACATTTTTCTATATCCTATCCACTTTTCATAACACCATATACTGACAAAGCCCATCTTTTCCACACTGAATTAAATAATCTTTATCATGTAATAAATTCTTGAATAGATTTGGTTCCAGTAGTATATGAAAAAAATAAAAATCTCACAAGGCAATAAAGTGTGTTCTAGCAATGCAAGAATCACTTAATGTTAGATGATATAGTTATGTAACTTATTAGATTAAAAGATCTTTTACCCACTATGTTGATAAATGTCAATAGTAGGATCCAATGGACTGAGGAACCAGACCAAGACACCTCCTGATAAATCAAGAAAATTTAGTTATCTGGAACCTACAGAAGGAAATTATTGCAATCATGATATACAGCAAAGAGGCCAACAGCATTCTCCAATAACAGACAGAAGACACTGGCAGATGTACAACTGCAGATAGTAAGTCCAAAGAGTTAGAGCCCTGTGAGAACTCCTAGAAGTTCAACTGACACCCTCCATGCCCAGCCTTACATTCCTGAGCCTGTGGCTTTTTCCTGTGGACCACAGTGGATATTTGTGAGGGACCATGTCATCAATGTTAGGTATACCATCAATCTTGGTGGAACCCAATGCATATTAGTCTCCCTGACACAGTATATGTGTGGTTTATTTCATATGTTTATCCCCTTTAGTCTCTTCAAGATACACATCCTATTTCAATTATTTTTCTAAACTTAGAGCTGTGGAAAAAGAAAAAGCATCAGTTATAAACTTCTTTGGTAGTAATGTGAACAACTGCTTAGCTGTAAGAACCCAACCTAAAGAAGAAAACACATATAATTTCTCAACAGATGTAAGAAACAATTTCCTGCTAAAGAAAGACCCACAAAAATAGAAATAGTAATAAACTAGGACTTCACCAAGAACGTATAGCCAACATTCTAATAATGAAATATTGGAAGAATTCTTACAAAGACATGAATTTTTGCGAAACTATTACTATTTATTATGTAGTGAAGGCCCTGAAAAATATACTGAGGAAAAGAAATTTAAAATATAAATATTAAAAGAGAAAAGGCAAAATCAACACTTATAGGAAATATAACAGCTATACAGGAAAGTAAAAACAAATCAATAGATACACAATAAGACACAAAAATAGTATTCTATATAAAAGCAATAACTGATAGCATAATGTAAAAGGAAAAAAGCCTATTCACAATAGCAACAATAATAAAAACTATTAGATAGTGATAATAATAATACTTGTGTGAGATCCATATGAAGAATACAATCAAACTTTTTTTTAAGGTTGTCCAAAGAGACTTAAATAAAATGGAAAAATCAGGCATGTTCTTAGATGGGAAAACAATATTATTTAAAAAAAACCCTTTGATTCTAACCCAATTAATTTATAAGTTTAATGAAATCCTAAATGCAATATTCGGAGAAGGCAATGGCACCCCACTCCAGTACTCTTGCCTGGAAAATCCCAGGGACAGGGGAGCCTGGTGGGCTGCCGTCTGTGGGGTCGCACAGAGTCGGACACGACTGAAGTGACTTAGCAGCAAATGCAATATTACCAGAATTTTAAATTAAGTTTAATTTTAAAATTTCTCTGAAAGATAATCTTAAAATTTAAAGAGAAAAATATGCAAAAATGTCCATAAAAGAATAGGGGAAAATCATAGTCACTGGAGCTTACATTACTTTATATGACAACCTAAAGTTTTACTAATGAAAATTGTATAATGTTGATGGTAAAGTGGACACAAAGATCAATAGACCAGGACAGTCCAGAAGTCAACCATATTTGTATACAGATATATGGTAATTTAAACCAAAGGGGAAAGTTAATGAACATTACTAGAAAATTCAGCAAATGATTTGGAAAAAGTAAGGTTAGATATTCTACTCAATTCATGCAGGTAGACATAGTCAAATTTCAGGTGGATAAGGAGCTATTCATAAACAAAAGTGAACTGGAAAGTAGAGGTTAGATGACTTCCAACTTGCCTAATTAATGAATTGAAATGGGATGTGTTACAAACTGGATACATAATAGACCCTTAATAAATAAAGACTCTTCATTTTCTCCTTCTTGTAATGCCCAACATGAGGTCATATTGTCCATATAAATATATTAAGAAAAGGTGATACCCCTTCCTCATCATTTAAGTCATCTTTTACTGTCTCTAGCCTTGGGTCTAACCTGGAACATCTCCTTATGGTAGGTTCCAATATATTGCTCATATTGTAAAATAGAGTAATTGCTTAGAGTCACAGCACATCATGGATGAAGAATGCTCCTTTAGGATTGGATTCCTAGGATTTAATATGATTTTTTTGTGCATTCTCACATAGCTAGAGTGCCCGTGGCTAGCACACAAATTGTCTGGTCATTTTCCAAACAGGCTGAATGCTTTCTGAGAAACAGGGATGAGTAAATGTTTGTTGTAGTTAAACTAATATTAGGTCTCAGACTGCTCTCCTACTGGGACATTAAAACATACAGAATGATCCTAAAGAGTGTGTCTTCTTCAGAGTAAAGATAAAATGGACTAACCATTTGGTGAAAATAGCTGCAGTAAAAGTAAAGCATTCATTTGACTAAATGTTGCAGACTCTTTCTCCATAAGCCCACATAATTTTAGCAGTTCTGTGTCATATTTTATGAGTACATTTGTTGATCGTGAAGTTTCAATGAAAAGAGCTTTCAGTGGCTAAATCTTGAAATTTTTCACAACTCAGTCCATTTATACTAACTTCCATACACTAGTATATGTTCTATATTGATGTGTGCTTATTTATTCCATATTTGCTTATTGTTGCTTGTAAATCTGGTAGGCATTTAATTGAGGACCTAAGAGGGATTTTCTTTTCATTTTTTGGTCTCTCACTCCAATGCAAGAAATGTTGCCTAAGGATGCTGAAGTTGTTAAAATCCAGCATGTTCTCTATGGAATATGCCATTCTCTTAAATATCTAACAATATAAATCAAATACAATGCATATTGATTATGAAGTGAAATTGGAAATCTTACAACAAAGCCAATGAAATCAATAATGGAAAACTTCCAATTTATAGACAAATCTATAGACAAATGAGGACCTGGGAGAACTTGATCAATTAATAACCAAAGAATAAATATTTGACAAGAAGGATAACATAATAGGCATTTCAAAGACATTTATATCAGTGTACTAAGAGAGCACTTTGGAAAATCAAAGCTCTCGAATAATTTTCAATGACTCATGCTATGATCATTTTGCAAATGTCAGACAGGTAGCGAATTGTATACCTTGCTAGCCTGCATCTTTGTCAGAAAACTTACCTTAGAAAGAATCAGCTCTTGATTCCAGTAATTACTGCGCAATTGCAATTTTAACTTGTATACCATTAGATATGAGATGAAATAGTTTTATAAGTTTTGATTTTATTTTTCAAAATAAGATAAATCTTTTATTTACTCTGTACAATATGATTTTATTTCCTCTTTCATGTAGGTTTACTTTAGGTGAGCTTTTCCAAGACAAATTATCTTGTGGTAATGAAGACTTGCTCTTCAGTAAACAATTAACTCTACACTAGAAGAAACAACAAAGTATAAATTGAGTAAGACAGGGTCACTGTGCTAAAGAAGCATACAGGTGAGTCAATGTATATCACATTGCCTAGTTTTCTAATCTCTTTCAGGTCTTGCACACTATTTTGAGAGGAGACTCGATGTTTCCCCCTAATTCCTTTTCTTTATTCCCAATAAAACTAGTAGTTTCAAGACAGTGAAGACAATGAGCACAGTGGTTGTGAACTTGAGGTGAATGTTCAGGCCTTTATTAAACAAATACTGCTTATGTTTTCTTGTTTGCATTGTATAAAAATCTTATTTATTGTTCTTTCTGTTTGATGGAAGGAAATGGTTTATTGCTGCCTGATATCCTTTACAAATAGTAAATAGTGATAGAAACTCTGAGGGAAGTTGGCTTTTCTAAGGAAGTTTTATTATGTTTGAATATGAAGAGTGCACAGCTTCCTAGGTGGCTCAGTGGTAAAGAATTCCCTGCCAAGCAGGAGACCTGAGTTCAATCCCTGGGTCAGGAAGATCCCCTGGAGAAGGAAATGGCAACCCACTCCAGTATTCTTGTCTGGGAAATCCCATGGGCAGAGGAGCCTGGTGGGCTACACTCCATGGGGTCGCAAAGAGTCAGACACAACTTAGCAACTAAACAACAACAATAGCATGAAGAACTGATTTGAAGATTTTCCCCTCTGTATTTCTTTGTTGAAATTTTTTAGTTCTAGAACTTGTTAGGTGAAAGAAACAGAGGCTTTTTTTGAAAGCATTAAAATAATTTAGCTTTTCATTCATATAAAAGAAAAAAATTTTTGAACATTTGTGTTATAAATGAATCACTTACCTATACACACCACTTAGCCAGGGCAGTTCCAGAAATGATATTCTTATCTTAAATGATGATCAATGTCTTTTAAAATGTGTTGCTAGACAGGATTTTATTGTTACTATTAGAAATTCTACTCTCTACAATTTGTATTCAAGGCAATATTTATTTTATTTCTCACTCCATTTCTACCTCAATCTTAATATCTATGAAAAGAGAGATAGATAGCTGTGTAGGTAAAGAATATTTATAATCTCTGTATGTTATAACTGCAATGTCTAAATAAGAAATTAAGCTTGCAGTCTAGCTCAAAGAATGATCTTCAATTTGACCTTCAATTAGGATCACAAATTGAGGACTAGACATGCAAAACTGTTTCTGTAGAGCAAAGTTTGCTAAAGTTAGTGAAACCAGATAGATTACAACTCAGTAAAAATACACCAAGTTTGCAGTTTCTGAATGAGACTAAGAAAAATAAATTTAAAAAACAGAGAAGATTCTATTGATCAAAACTTTTTCATGACAGGGCTGTGTCTTTACACCTTTTAGTTAGTGGCAAAAGAAGATTCTGGTAACTAGCTGGGTCCTGGTTCTCTTTCCTGGCTTTCAAATCTTGATATTTACTTGAAATGTGGCTTCTTACTTATTCTGAGCAGAGAGTAATTTTTTCTAAGCCACATTTTGCAAACTACTTGGAAGAGTGGCGATGTTTAGTAGCTCAATCATGTCCAACTTTGTGACCCATGGACTGTAGCTCACCAGGCTCCTCTGTCCATGGGATTTCCTAGGCAAGAATACTGGAGTGGGTTGCCAATTCCTTCTCCAGGGGATCTTCCCAATCCAGGGATCAAACTTGTGTTTCCTGCATTGTAGACAGATTCTTTACCATTTGAGCCACCAGGAAACTCACTTGGGAGAGTGCTGTCTCCCAAATATCTCGTTTTACCATCCTAAACAATCAGCAAGCAAGGCCTCTTTCTCTCTCACTGCTGTTGCACTGGCTTCTCAAGTGGTCACATTGCTCCCTTCCACCTAAGTCTTGGCAGGGCCACCTGAGGTCCTCCAGTCCTATTTTCTGCCACAGGCATGGCAGCTGCCCAGCATCACAGACAGCTCCACCATGAAGCTCTCTGGGGCTTTTCCTTTCTCCTTTGTCAAAAGCGCAACCCTTAATGCCCAGCTTTACTCTGGACAAAACTACCCTTTGTTATTGCCACAGTGGATGCTTCTCTACAGTGATGTACAGAGGACTCCTCTGCTTTTCTGCCTTTACTAGAATGATAAAGAACAGGAAAAAAGAAAAAAAAGAAAGAAATCTGTCTCATAGGCAGACACTTAAAACTTATCTGTTGTCTTATCACAGATAGAACAAAGGACTAGAGTCAGTATTTCTGTCTCTTCCTGGAAATCTGACCTTGCCAGGATATGGATCTTATGGCCTAAGTGTTTCTTATTCTTTCTCATCTGCTGCTTGTTCAATGGGAAGGAGCAACACGAGGAGCCCCAATTCTCTCTCCTGGCTCCCCACCACCATTTCCAATAATGACAACAGTCTATTCTTGTAGCAAAGGAGAAATAACTTACTCACTATGATGATCCTGGCCTCTGGTCTTAGCCTCCAGGGCACAAGCAAAATCCTTGTGTTATGTTTTTTTGGGCCAACTAATGCTTATGGCATCTGGTCCCATCACTTCAGGGCAAATAGATGGGGAAACAGTGGAAACAGTGGCTGATTTTATTTTTCTGGGCTTCAAAATCACTGCAGATGGTGATTGCAAGCATGAAATTAAAAGACACTTGCTCCTTGGAAAGGAAGTTATGACCAACCTAGATAGCATATTAAAAAGCAGAGGCATTACTTTGCCAATAAAGGTCCGTCTAGTCAAGACTATGGTTTTTCCTGTGGTCATGTATGGATGTGAGAGTTGGACTGTGAAGAAAGCTGAGCACTGAAGAATTGATGCTTTTGAACTGTGGTGTTGGAGAAGACTCTTGAGAGTCCCTTGGACTGCAAGGAGATCCAACCAGT
>NW_011494770.1:5932278-5957473 GCF_000754665.1 Bison bison bison
GTGGTGTTGGAGAAGACTCTTGAGAGTCCCTTGGACTGCAAGGAGATCCAACCAGTCCATTCTGAAGGAGACCAGCCCTGGGTGTTCATTGGAGGGACTGATGTTGAAGCTGAAACTCCAATACTTTGCCCACCTGATGCGAAGAGCTGACTCATTTGCAAAGACCCTGATGCAGGGAAAGATTGAGGGCAGGAGGAGAAGGGGATGACAGAGGACGAGATGGTTGGATGGCATCACCGACTTGATGGACACGGGTTTGGGTAAACTCTGGGAGTTGGTGATAGACAGGAAGGCCTGGCATGCTGCCGTTCATGGGGTCGCGAAGAGTCGGACACGACTGAGTGACTGAACTGAACTGAACTGAGTGCTTATGCTAATGTGCATTTGATGTAATTACTGCTTTTTTCTCCCATGTATTTAAAAATTATTTATTTATTTTAGGCTCTGCTGGGTCTTCACTGATGCGTGCGAGTTTTCTCTAGTTGCAATGAGCTGGGGCTATTCTTTAGTTGTGGTGCAGGGGCTTTTCATCGCAGTGGCTTCGCTTGTTGCAGAGCGCTGGCTCGGTAGTTGCAGCTCCCAGGCTCTAGAGCACAGGCTCAGTAGTTGTGGCACATGGGCTTAGTTGCCCTGGGGCATGTTGGATGTTCCCAGACCAGAGATCAAACAGATGTTCCCTGCATTCCCTAGCAGGTGGATTTGTAACCACTGAACCACCAAGGAAGTCCTTTTCCCTCATATTAATGTAGGCTTTTGTAATTCATCAACACTAAGCGACTACTGTGTATGTGTTAAGAACTGTGGTGTGTTGTGTTGGCATGCTTTATGGTAGATTATTCAAAGAAAAGGAAAAGGAAAGAAAAGAAAAAGAGAGAGAGAGAAAAAAAGAAAGGCAGTGGAGATGAAGTTGGACAACACCTTTGTCTTTGACATTTTGCTTTATGCCCCTTCACACGTGCTCTCTTCCAGCTGCCACAAACCCCACAGCAGCTTGTCCCAGATGGCACTGGGGCCTAGGGAGTAGGAACTACTCAAGTCTGAAAGGCTTTCTCAATGTATGGATGAATGGATGGGTGACCATGTGTTTACTTTACTATTTTTAGTGTTTTCTGAAGTTAGATTATAGGAAGCATAAAAAAGCTGGGCAGGCTTGGCCTCCAGAGTTTGTTGCTCATTACTATATAATCTGGAAAACAACAACAAAAAATATGACCATCGATTTTTATTGGTGACACTGCAGATCAATTCACATCTCTGTGTGAAAGACTCTACTTTCTTTCCATCTCATAACACAACATGAAGAAATAACAGGTCCTTACTGTGGTCTCCAAAACCCTACATGATCACCCCTACTTACTATTCTGACTCTTCTAGCTGCTATACTGTTTCTTTCTCTCAAGAATCTAGTCGACATTGACTTTCTTGCTCTTTCCTGAACATGCTGTTATAGGCTTATCTCAGAGTCTTTCCACTTACTCTTCCCTTTGCCTGGATCTCCCTGCCCCTAGGCTTTCTTACAAAGATTGCTGCTCAGACATCACTTTAAAGAAAGGCTTTCCCCAACCATCCTTTCTAAACCAGTTCCCCTTTCCTATTCCCATAACCAGTTTTATTTTATTTTTATAGCGCTTACCATCTTTTGTTATATTTTGTTTATGGTCTGTCTCCCAGATCGGAATACTAACTTCTGAACTTAGATTCTGTTCCTGGTCCATATTCCTAGCACTTACAACAATACTCAGGACAAACCAAAAAGTTACCACCATCAGTGCCCCTCCCTTGGAATGTACCATTTAAGTGTGCTTTTGCCAAATTCTGGCTTCTAACTTCTGCACCTCCAAGTTTGAGGATGCTTTCCAGAAACTGTAGGCTATTTTGTCCACCTGTGCATCTGACTTGAGGATTGATATCTCTCCCCAAACACCAAAGTGCTACTTTCAGTTGATGATTCTCCACATTTGCTGCATAAATACCACAGCTCTATAGTCCTTGAATTGAGGGAGAAGGAGTACTTCTGAGACTGAAGTAGCTGTCTTAACCACACACCGTTTATTGGCTAGCATCCCTTCCCAGTGGACTTTCCTGGTGGCTCAGTGGTAAAGAATCCTCCTCCCAATGTAGGAGATGTGGGTTCAGTCCCTGGATCAGGAAGATCCCCTGGAGAAGGAAATGGCAACCCACTCCAGTATTCTTGCTTGGAGAATCCCATGGATAGAGGAGCCTGGTCGACTACAGTCCATGGGTCACAAAAGAGTCTGACACAACTTAGTGACTAAACAACGACCATCTCTTCTCAGTATCAGTTCTCCAGTCCCCTACCAACTTGCACCTCTCAAGTAAACATTTTGCCTCAAACTCTCATCTCAGGATCTGTTTGGGGCCACCCAAACCAATCTAATCAAGATTTTATTATTGTTGAATGGACTACTCAGTTCAGTGGATTCTAGATACATGTTTAGAAAAAAGGCTGAAGAGGAGACTGTGCAGCGTAGTTTCACAGAAACTATGTACAAGGTGGAAAGTTTGTTCAGCAGCCAGGGGATGAGGCTAGCGCAATCTAGGGGGGAGATAAGATGGTTAGAATATGAGAAAAATGAAAATGAACTCTTGGCAACATCTGGAAATCAGTTTCTGCAACGGAATCTTCAGAAATCTATAAAGCTGAAAAAAAAAAAAAAGAAATCTATAAAGCTGAATACAGAAACATGGACACTCAACACTAACTTCTCGTGTGAAACCTGGGGAGTTGCACAGGGCCACACGTTCAGAATGACCCTTGTTGTCATTCAGTCACTAAGTTGTGTCCGACTCTGTGAATGACCCTGACTTAGCTTAATGCTCTGCTGTTGCTGTCTTGAAATTCTTAATAATACATATATATATATATTTTTAATCAAGGAGCCTTGCATTTTCATTTTGTACTGGGTCCCACAAATAATCTAGCCAACCTTAGGCATGTCATATTTTCTCATTGCAGTTGAGGAAGATGTATAGAATATAAAGAATTTGGAACAAAAGAAATAGATACTTTAGTACTAGATGGTAGGTCACTAAAAATCACTAAGATTCTTCCTATAGTCTACTTGAAGAGTGTGTGTTTCTTATTTCAGATAATTATAGCTGTCTTAGAAGCAGAAATAAGTGATCCATTTTTGGATGGATGTGATATGTATTCTTAAGTTTACAGTTTGATTTATTCAGAGAAAAGAATGCAATTGATACAAACTACTACAAAAATGCAATTGAAAAAAACTATGATGGAACAGTTACAAAAAAGCCACATTTCTCACCTTCATTGACCTGTTATATTCTGTTTTTGCGGAATGTGACTTATTTACTGTAGTGACTTTTTAATTGATCATTCATCTGACATTCCAGTTTTGCCAAGAATTTTTGGTATTTCCAAGCTGACAACTGGCATGTAAGATGTTATTTTTTAAGATATACTATTTTGTTTGTTTCCAGCTAAAACACTGAAGATTTTAAATGGTACACTGAAATACTAAAAAAGATGTCTTTTGATATGTAAAAGAGAAACATGCTCGAGAAAAAAACAATGATCCCGTATAGGAAATTTGGTTTGTGGATTTTCAAGCAGAGTGGCAAGAGAGTAAAGTATTGTAGCATTTTCCACTAACTAAAAACAGATGTCATGTGATGATGGGTGTTACATTTGCAGCTGACACCCACTTCAAAGAACAGGTGCCTCTAGATGTTTAAAAAAGAAAAAGCAGCTCTTGTACCAGTCTGTAGCAGCTTCAGGAAGTGATGAGTGGGAGCAATGGGAAAACTAGCTCAGCAGCAGCTCTGGGTCACTATATCAGGAAGTTACATCAGGGCACTTAGGTTCTCATTGTACTTTCTCCTGAGTGAGACTTCAAAGTCAGAAGAAGCTATATTGCTGGATGATAGCATTTATTAAAAAGTAATGACTATACATGCAAAAGAATGATGTTGGACTCTTACTTTACGTTGCATACAACAACTAGCTAAACATAGATGACAGGTCTAAATGTGAGAGATAAAACATAAAACTCCTAGAAGAAAATGAGGAAAAACTTCATGACACTGCCTTGCCAATGATTTCTTAGATAAGACACCAAAAACATAGGCTACAAAGGAAAAAAAATAGATAAATTAGATATCATCAAAATCGCAAAGTTTTATCCATCGAAGGACACAACAGAGTGAAAAGGCAACCCACAGGTTAGAGAAAACATTTGCAATCCATATAGAGATTAATATCCAGAATATATAGAGAATTCCTCCAACACAACAGCAATGAATACACAAACTCAAATTAAAAATGGGCAAAGGACTTGAACAGATAGTTCTCCAAAGATGTGTAAATGGCCAACAAACACATGAAAAAACATTCAGCATAATAGTCATTAGGGAAATGGAGATCAAATGAGATCTCCACCATGAGATCTTTATACCCATTAGAATGGCTTTTTAAAAAAAAAAGCAAGCTTTATCAAGGAACTGGACAATTTGGAATTGTGTATTACTGGTGGGAATGCAAAACGGTATAGCCAACTGTGGAAAACATTATGGCAGTTCCTGAAAAAATTAAGCAAAATTATCATATAATCCAGCATTTCTACTTCTGAGTACATGCTCACAAAAATTGAAAACAGGCACTCTAACAAAGTATTTGTGTGCCAAAGTTCACGGTTACATTATTCACAATTTCCAAAAGGTGAAAACTATCCAAATGTCCATGAACAGAAAAATGGATAAATGAAATGTAATACATATATTATATTATACATATATATGTATACATATGCACCCACATGTATACAATGGAATATGATTTGACATTAAAAAGGAATGAAGTTGACATATGCTACAACATGGATGAACTTTGAAAACATTATGCTAAGTGAAATAAGCCTGATATAAAAGGACAAATACTGTATGATTCCCCTTAAAAGAGGGACCTAGAATAGGCAAATTCATAGAGACAGAAAGGAAAACAGTGGTTACTATGGGCAGGAGGAGTGCAGAATAGGGAGTTAATTGGTTAATGTGCTCAAAGTTTCCATTTGGAATGATGAAAAATTCTGGGTATGGGTGATATTTATGGTTGCATAACATTGTGAATGTAATTAATACCACAAAGCTGTACACTTAGGCATGGTTGAAACAATGGATTTTGTTTTATGTATATTTTAACACAAACACAGAAAGAAAAGAAATCATTTAATCAGAAAAAGGTAGTGACTTTACTGCTGCTGCTGCTAAGTCGCTTCAGTCGTGTCCGACTCTGTGCGACCCCATAGATGGCAGCCCACCAGGCCCCTCCATCCATGGGACTCTCTAGGCAAGAACACTGGAGTGGATTGCCATTTCCTTCTCCAAAAGGAACTATAGAAAGAAAGAAAGTGAAGTCGCTCAGTCGTGTCCGACTCCTTGTGACCCCATGGACTGAAAATATAAGGCAAGAAAAAAATGAAAATGAAACTGAAGAAATTACTGAAATTAAGAGAAATGTTTTTTTTTATTTCAGGAAGACATTGGTTAAGAAAAGAGGATGGAATTTTATTTTTAAGCTACATTTTTCAATTTTAGACAATGTATGGATTGACTCCATGCAATGAAAGAAAGGTGATTAGTACTCCTACACTTTCACCTCTTTCACGCCAGTCTTGCAATTTTTGTTCCTTATACTGTTTTCACTTTGTTAGAATTTATAGTATTTATATTCTATTCTGAAAATACAGTCTCCCAAATTTTTTAGTCTTGATTTATGTATTTAAACAGATTTAATGACCATCATCAGTCTTTTCCCCTATAGTCTCTTTTGCTGAAACTTTAGTTTTGAGTCCCGTCCAAGTTGGTTAGCTTTCATTGTTAAAAGTGGTTTTTAAGAAGAGTTCTTTTCCCTGAATGCTTTCACACTGAAGAATGCATGCACCTGTGCACCTGAATGTCTACTTGGCAGGGAACGATATTCTTGAGTCATATTTTCTCTCCTTTCAGTTCAGTTCATTTCAGTCACTCAGTTGTGTCCGACTCTTTGTGACCCCGTGAACCGCAGCACCCCAGGCCTCCCTGTCTATCACCAACTCCCGGAGTTCACCCAAACCCATGTCCATCGAGTCAGTGATGCCATCCAACCATCTCATCCTCTGTCGTCCCCTTCTCCTCCTGACCTCAATCTTTCCCAGCATCAGGGTCTTTTCCAATGAGTCAGCTCTTCACATCAGGTGGCCAAAGTGTTGGAGTTTCAGTTTCAACATCAGTCCCTCCAATAAACATCCAGGACTGATTTCCTTTAGGATGGACTGGTTGGATCTCCTTGGAGTCCAAGGGACTCTCAAGAGTCTTCTCCAACACCGCAGTTCAAAAGCATCAATTCTTCGGCACTCAGCTTTCTTCACAGTCCAACTCGCACATCCATACATGACCACTGGAAAAACCATAGCCTTGACTAGACGGACCTTTATTTGCAAAGTAATGTCTCTAGAGCATCGTAAGCATTGCTCTGCTGTCTTACAGCATTGAATATTGCTATGAAGATATTAGAAAAGACCCTGATGCTGGGAAAGAGTGAAGGCAGGAGGAGAAGGGGATGACAGAGGATGAGATGGTTGGATGGCATCACTGACTCAATGGACATGAGTTTGAGCAAGCTCTGGGAGATGGTGAAGGACAGGGAAGCCTGGCATGCTATACAGTCCAAGAGGTTGCAAAGAGTCAGACGTGACCGAGCGGCTGAACAACAGCAACAACAACAATGAGGCCTCACTGATACATACCCACCCTCTCACCTGTAGATAACTTCACTTTTCTGTCTGCCTGGATTTTGAAGAATTCTCTCTTTGACTTTGAGACTCAAAACTTGACCATATATGCCCAATGTTGGCAATTAATATCAATCTTTCCTAGTAAACAATGTGTCCATTTGACCCGTTAAATCGGTTTTTCCTCATTTCAGAGAAAAATTTGCTGAATCATACCTTTCTTTCTTTCTCTTCCTTCCTTCCTCTAGTGTATTTGTCTACTTGCTATGACATTCCTTTTGTCCAGATTTACTTAGAAGGCTTAGTTCGAACACTCTGTCTTCTATAATGAAGTGTGGGTGTGTTCTCCCTAATTCTCTTCCCACTTATCTCCGGGGCCTAATTGTTCTTTCCCCTCTGGGCTAATGCATCACAGCAGTTTTATTCTTTCAATTTGCTTTCTCTGTAATGTAACAACAGAGATGAAAGAAGGGACAGAAAGTGAGCTTAACCTGGACTCCTGGCCTGGTGCAGTCCATGCTGGGAAATCTTGTTCTGCAGAGTCTTCCTGGGGTGTTTCACTGTCTCATGGCCCACTCCAGTTAGCCAGAGGTATATCTCATCCATGGGCTTTGGCATACTACCCCAAGATAGCACAGCACCTGTAAGATGGTAAGTACTACTGGCCTTCTGCCTAAGACAAACTTCTGAGTTAATTTTAGATGCTTCTACTCTTGAAGAATTTCTCTTGACTTTTCCCATAGCTAACAAGAGGCTCCTTAAGCCTGCTCTGTAAAAATGTTTAGCTCATCTTTTTTCTCCTTACGGATTATATCTGGGGAAGAGTTGGAAGCTATAACTGTCATACTGCTGCTGCTGCTGCTAAGTCGCTTCAGTTGTGTCCGACTCTGTGCGACCCCAGAGACGGCAGCCCACCAGGCTCCCCCGTCCCTGGGACTCACTCTCCAGGCAAAAACACTGGAGTGGGTTGCCATTTCCTTCTCCAATGCATGAAAGTGAATTGTCATACTATACCCCATCAAAAAATTTTCCCTCCTATTCACCCCTTTTCAAATTCTGTAGTCCTGGTTTATTCACTTTTCTTGAGGAGCTTGGAAGATTCTGTGATCCTGCTTTATTCTACAATATTTTCCTAGAACTCTTAAAAAAAAAACCTCCAAAATGAAAATTCCTATGTGATGTACACCAACACAATGCTAGTCAGTGCTGATTAATTCCGAAAGCCATGTTAGTTTTAATCAAACAAGTGTTATAACTTTTAAGTACTCATGCAAATTTGTGATAAAATTATGACTACTATTAAACAGATGGCATAATTTGGGGAAATTAAAAAAAACAACAACCTGGAATCACAGGACTGAAAGTGACGCTAGACACATGCATCTTGACTGTGCTCTGTCTCCGTGGCGTGGAGCTGATAGCATATTTGCAACTTGTTGTAGAGAGGCTGGATCCATACAAGACACAAATGGAAACAAGAGTGTAGCATGTGAACAAAGTGGCATTTCAAATCAATAAGGAAAAGCAAAATTATTCAATAAATTATGTTGTAACAAATAGCTCATCATTTGAGGCAGAAAATACGAAATATATATTATACCTGTCCTTTGATGCAGGAGTCTCTATGTAAATGTGTGTTCCTAACTCAAGTAATGTCCAAAAACAGATGCCAGAGATATTGTGTTCCTAAATGTTAAAATCAAAACCTTTCAATGCTAGAGAATAACTGCTAATATTCTTACAATCTCTGTATGGAGTGAAAATTTCCAAGTTTGATGCCAAATGTAACAGATTAAATTACGTAAGAGGAAAACCTTGAATTTTTTTTGGTAAAAACATCAAAGATTCAAAATCAAAAGAGACTGATGAACCTATTGCTGCATCAATAACAAAGGATTACTGCATAAAGAGTTCACAGAAATAAATAACAAAAATATCCAATACGAAAGTGACAAAGAACATGAACAGGCATTTCACAAAAGAAGAATATAAAAGACAGACAAATATACTTTAAAAATTGGATATTAGGAGTAACCAAAAAAATACAAGGGTTTAAAAACCTAGCAAACTTATCATTTAAAGAAAAACAACAACAGACAGACAAAGATTGTTTTTAGTGACGTTTTTTGTTTGGGGCAAGGTTTATTCATTGATGGAAGTACTTTGGTGAGAATTCAAAGTATTTAAAACTTTGACCAGGTGATTCCACTTCCAGAATTTTATCCTAATAATGGAACTGTATCTGTGCACAGGAATTTTTATAGCAACAGGACATATAATAGTGAATAAATTATAAGCAATCATATCTTCAGTTAAGTAAATTACTGTGTATCAATGGAATAGAATTCCACATAGCCTTTTAAGGTGATGTTGTACAAGACTATTTGATGACATGAAGAATATCTATCATAGAAGTAACACGCGAATTATATAAATATTGCATGCACTCTGCCCCAATAGGCCTGTGCTTTTCTCAGTGATGACATTTCTGAAAATTTTTATTTTATTCTTTTTTTTTAATTTGTACTTTCTAAATTGTCTACCATTAACTCTTGTAAGGAGAAAAATGTTAAATTTTTTGATAGTAAATGTCAGAAGTTTTTGCCAGTAAGTGTCTTCTGAGGGAACCGCCCTGATAACATTTTGTGGTTTTGATATAGTAACATCTGCTTTCTAAGGTGAATTTAATCCTGATGTAGTGTCAGTAGAGCTCCTTAATCAGAAAGACCAAATTGCTTTGTTCTCCTGCAATGTCACAAAATTATTTTCCCCATCAGGCTTGAAAAAGAACTTAAAAATGTGTACCCTGAAAACGTGATGGTGGAGTTAGGTGAATGTGAAAATTAATTAATTTGTCCCTAATAACTACAAAGATGAAGAATAACAATGAGTGTCTGGGCAAGCTAGATTAAAAATCTGAAGATCCAGCTTCTAGTTCCATTTGGTTCTTCAGCTAGAATGTGCTTTGGAACTAGTGAGAAAAATAACAATAATTATAGGCATTATTATTAACCTCTTTATAACTGTATATTAGTTTCCACAGCACTTTATTATCTAATTTTTACAACTTCTTTCTCAGGATATTAAGTATTCTTATTTTTACTGTTGAAGAGACTCAGGTTCAGAAAGCCAGCTATTAGCCAACTCCTAGCTGCAGAAAAAGATGTGACATTATTTCCAGCTTGTTTCATTCACTAAAGCCCTGATTGCCCCAATAAAAACCTATTAAAGGCATTAACTTTGGTTTACTTTAGAGGCGGTGACTTACAAAGAAAGACCCAATAAATTCCCCTGACCAAAACACTTTCACTACTGTCATAATTCTTTTCAGCAAATACTTACTAAATACTTCTAAATACAATCTACTACATTCTTTAAGGCAGAAGCACATGATTGTTGAAAATGATCCTTCCTCTGTAGAAATTTAAAACCCAGAGTGCTGGGTTTAGATCCCAGGTCCTTCACTTGCTATCTGTGTGGACCCTGGACTTGACTGTGTCCCAGCTTTTTTCTAATCCATAAAATGAGAACCATGATAATACCTACCTGAAATTTATTTAGGAGGATTAAGAGAGTTATATGTAATGTGCTTAGAATAGTGTTTGGTACTTGCTAAAGTACTAATTTGTATTTTATTGTGGCTAATCATATAATGTTGATAGTATTCACTGATAGAGCTACTGGTTTACTTCTTCGAATTTATAATTCCTTCAAGCCACATTCACAATTCTGAGCAATGGCCCTGTATGTATATATGCATACATCGAACTGAACTATGCTTTTCTACTACCTGCTCCTCTGCTTGAGTATCGTATCTGAAAAATAAGATCAGGAATAACACTAAATTCAGCAGTTTATTGGCTAGATTAAATATAAGAAATTTGAAAAAACATTATACTCAAAATGTGTACTTATTATTACTATGGATCAGTCAGTTGCCTTCTCAGTCACTTTCTTTAAATACAGAGGTTTAAGAGAAGATAAAAATCTGACTAAAAATCATAATTAGGGTCAAATCTAGAAAGAACACTCACAGCACCGTAGTTCCTAAGTGTTTGAGGTACTGCTTCTTTTAAATATGTTCCAGACATGCCAGACATTGTGAATAGATGTTTTTCTAAAATTTCACAGAATTCTGTGAGTAGGTATCAGGTGTAAGTCCTGTTTTAGTATTTCAATAGGCTTGAACACTAGCCTTTTAATGAGTTTGTGATTTCATACGAAATTCTGAATATGTATCCTTGCCTATTGGCAAGTATATATATAATATATATTATATATATATATATACATTGAATATATTCAATATATAATTGAATATTATATTCAAGAATATAATATTCATACATTGATAAAGTCAGAAAAGATAGTCCAACTTCATAAATAATAGGAGAGTTATTTAAACAAACATGAAGAAAGACTAAGTGACTTGGTTAATTTAAGCACACAATGTAAATTAATATCAGTACTAATTAATTAAATAAAGAAACTCTTGGCAAAAAACAGTTTTCTGCTAAGACAGCTGAGATTGTTGAACTGCATATGCAGAAATGCATACTTCCTTTCTTAGTTTGGTTTATTTTTCTATGACTTCATTGCAATCCAAAGAATAACAAAGAACAAGGAGAGACCATATTTAGTAGATGAGCTGGTCTTTGGAAGATATGCTTTTGATATTCTTAGAGTATTTCAGGTTATTTCTTTATTCATAAATTATCAGGCATTAAAAAGATAAACTCAATCACTTAATTGAGAGTTCAGTTGCATCCAGTCTGCCTATCAGATGAATTCACTCATTAACGAACAAATGCAGTAGTGAGAATATATGAAGTGGTTAGTATCTTGGAAAATTCTCAGCCTCAGGCCAGGCTATTTTCACTTAAAATATAACCATAATCATGCACATGTCAAAACTCATTTACTATGAAGTGATATACGTTTTGAAATAGGTTAATACTTGTCTAAGTATAGCCAGTGAAATATACCATAGACATTTCCCTACCTCTGTTTCTGTCTTCCTTTGCTTATCTTGAAATGCTCACTGTTTGAGTGAACATTGCACTGTTTGAAATACATTAAAATAGCATTTTATATTATAGCTTTAAAGCTTCTACTTTATAGCTAACTTGCAATTAGAAAAAATCTTTTATTCTTTAAAAAAATGATCTAGAATAGAAACTCAGAATAATCCTATATTACAAAAGTATGACCAATTCTTATGTAGACTTAAAAGACTCAGAGTATTTAATCGTATTTACATTAAACAATGGAATAAAAATCCAACAAAGCCTCAAGGGTTTAAAAAATTGTTTTTGGAAATAAGAAAAGCTTAATTTAAGCAGTAAAGATAATTATCACGCTTAAAAAAAAATAAGTAGCAGTGAATCACCAAGGACCATTTTACTATGAGTCATAATGATATGTGATCAGAGTCTTTAGTAGGTAGACTTTTTTTTTTAAGAATACCCTTTGGTGGTTTTCTCCTGCCTCCGGATTTTTCATAATTTGACATTGCTTTCTGGGGTTGAGACTTTTCATCTCTAGAAGATTCACTACACTATAAATACAGTTCTTGTGGTTCACATGGTACAACAGAGTTGATTATACGGATGAGTCCCCTTCAGTATCACCTACTCAGCTTCTTTCCTCACCCCATCCTGTCTCATGTGAAGATACGTAAAATGTTCAGTTGATAAACAGGATGGTTTAAGGTGAAAGGTGAGAAGGAAAAAAAAGGTAATGTGAAGTTTTTTGACGGTGGATATATTACTTCTTTGTGTCCTCTCCTTGTGATTATAGCAGTTATCCTGTCCATAATAGGACATCAGTAAATATTTGTTGACAAAGAGAATGAATGGATAAATGATTAATCATTGAGGATGGTTTGGAGCTTCTTTAAATTAAAAAAAATTTTTTTTAAATTTTATTTAAGTATAGTTGATTTAATTTCTACTCTACAGCAAAGGGACTCAGCTATACATATATTTATATTCTTTTTCATATTCTTTCCTATTATGATGTATCACAGGGTATTGAATATAGTTCCCTGTGCTCTACAGTAGGACCTTGTTGTTTTTTCATCCTGTATATAATAGTTTGCATCTTGTAACCTCTGTTATTGGACTTGGGAAAGCAATTTGAATAAAAGAAAATTATCAATAAGGACATTGGAATAATAATGTATGTTAATAATACTTTATAGAACATGTAAAACAGTTTCACATATTTATCTCATTTGAACCTCATAAAACTCTTGTAAAAAAGACAAGTGTTATTATAGGTGGAAAATATAAGGTTCAGGATCAAAAGATGACAGTGTTTTTCGTCAATATCTCACTAACAAAGCCCCGACCTCTTGGAGTGTCTATCCTCTTGATAGCATATCGTTAGTTGTGGTCATTGTGGTGAGCAACAAACCATCCCAAAGATTAGACTTACACCGGTTTAGGGATGAAATACTTAGTCTAATGAGTAGCTTTATGTATATGTGGACAGCATGGCGGGGAATGCAGTAGGATAGAAGCCTATAAACCAACATTATGCAAACAATAAACATTTAATGAGGACTTACTATGTGTCAGACACTTTGATAGGTCCCTTCTCATACATTTTCTCCAGTTTACAAATGAGGCTTTTAGAGACTGAGTGACTTTTGCAAGGTCACACAGCAAATAAGAGGCAAGGATGGAATTTTAATATCCAAAAAGTGTGATAAAGGTTTCTGTCTTAAAGAGCATAAAATTTGGTTGGAAGAAAAACCATGAGTTACATGCATCAACTGGATAAGTAGAGACACGGCACAGAACAAACTCAGTTGTACAAACAGTGATGAGCATGTTTGTACATGCTCATGTACATGGCATGAGCTAGAGCAGTAAAGTTCTTAGGAGAGGTGGAAATTTTGAGTTGGCCCTTAATAAGTGGGCAGGATTTAGTTACCTGTAAGGAAAAATTGTTTTGGACAAAGTGAAATACATCAGTAAATTGCCAATACAGGGGTAAACAGAACAAAGTCAAGGGACAATAAAAACCTGGAGGATTTTCATGACCATTAACATCTGCCATCTTACATGATTTAGAGCATGGTGCTGGATATGTCAGAAAATTCAGAGGCATCTGACACATGATATGAAGGATCAGAGAGAGCAGTCAAGGCCCTGGATTGGCTAATAAAATTTCACAACAGAGCTGTATCTTCAGTTCAATTCTCGTAAAATCTTAGAACCTAGATATGCATAGAGGAGGAAAGAAGGGCCAGGAAAACACTCTCAATAGAGACATGGGTATACGGTGTGTTTTGATGGAAAGCATTATTTCTTTGCATCCTGGAGGTCAGGCTAAAGGGTTTGTGCTCACTGAAAGTTTGGAATTGCCTTCAAGAAAAACAGAGATAAAGACTTAATTTTTGTAAAACTGACTAAAAGAAAAAAGAAATAGCAGCCTGAGTTAGAACAATTAGGAGGCTATTAAAATAATTAAACATTAGCATGTGGAATGGTCAGTGAAAAAGGAAAAGATAGATGGAAAGATCTGAGGGCCTATTGGACACGAATTGAGAAGACAAAGGAAAAGAGGGTGTGAAGGGATCTGGTCTGGTGACAAGTAGACAGAACATCTTGGTCTTCTGCACGCTATTCCGTAATGTCCACAGCTCTCCACATTTATAATGTCATTTCACCCTTCACCCTTACGATGAACCTATGGCATGGATATCACTTTTCCTGTCTACAAAAGCGGAAATTGAGAGGTTAAGCCAGGGTCTCCAGGCCCCAGGCAAGCAGTGCCTGTGAGCCTAGGGAGTTGGTGGTGGGAGTAGTGGGGCTATGAAGACCTGGAAAGCATAATCCCTAGCTTCCACATTGTATAGATTCTGTTAGTC
The DNA here is from genome assembly GCF_000754665.1 of Bison bison bison. Taxonomy (NCBI): domain Eukaryota; kingdom Metazoa; phylum Chordata; class Mammalia; order Artiodactyla; family Bovidae; genus Bison; species Bison bison. The sequence goes on from NW_011494770.1 coordinate 5,946,910, forward strand.
CTTATCAATGAGGTAGCAGTTGTAATGTAGTTATTCTTGCCTGAGCAAGCATGAACTTGTCATAGCCGCTTATGCTATGGTCAATTCAGTTTAATTACATGCATGTTGATACTACTGTACTGAGTTTAATTGTCATAAAAGATATCTTTCAAAAGAGTATACAATTATTTGCCATTGAAAGTGAAGGTAACTGTACAAAAAAAGGCATGTAAACAGAACAAATATCAAAATACCTTTGATATTTGCTATATTAATTTTCTGGGCTTTCCTGATTAGCTCAGTTGGTAAAGAATCCACCTGCAATGCAAGAGACCCTGGTTTGATTCCTGGGTCAGGAAGATTCCCTGGAGAAAGGATAGGCCACCCACTCCAATATTCTTGCGCTTCCCTTGTGGCTCAGCTGGTAAAGAATCTGCCTGCAATGTGGGAGATCAGGGTTCAGTCCCTGGATTGGGAAGATCCTCTGGAGAAGGGAAAGGCTACTCACTCCAGAATGCTGGCCTAGAGAATTCCAAGGACTATATAGTCCATGTGGTCGCAAAGAGTTGGATACGGCTGAGTGACTTTCACTTCCACTTTTCACTTTTCATATTAGCTTTCTATTACTTGTATAACAAATTTACATAAATTTTGTAGCTTAAAACAATAGATGTTTATTATCTTATGATTCTGTATGTCTGACACAGGTTTCACCAGGCTGAAATGAAGATGTTGGTTGGGCGGCATTCCTTTCTGAAAACTCTAAGAGAGAATCTGTTTCCAGGTCCCCTGGACTGCTTGCTTTCCTTGGCTCCTGGATCTCCTCCTCCATCTTCAACACCAGCAACAGCAGGTTAACTCCTCAAATCACACTTCTCTAACACTTCTTCTATATTCACATCTCCCTCTGAGATTGACCTTAGCTGGGAAATCTCTGCCTTTAAAGACTCATGTGATTCAGTCAGAATTGCCTAGATGATCCAGGATAATCTCCCCATCTCAAGGTCCTTACCCTTAATCTTTACATTTGTACTTCTTAATCTTACATCTGTGGAGTCCCCTTTGTTCCCATGTAATCTAATATACTCACAGCTTCCAGGAATTAGGACTTGGATGTCCATGAGGGTCATTATTCTGCTTATTACATTGGGTAAAGCAATAATTTGTCTTTTGAGAAATGACCGAGCTTCATATTTTCTTGCAAAGCAACAACCAGTATTTTACAGGACCCCAAAAAGGAAATTATCACAAGGAATATGCAGCCATATTACGATTTATTACTGAGATATGTCCAGGAGATTTTATCACAAGTCAAGCAATGCAACTAGGTGAAAGGGAAATTGTCTAATCCATCAGAACGGATATAAAATAATGCAATGCCAAGAGATGGTCCTTGTAGAGATTTAAAATATCAGAAGAGTAATGATTTTCTAGACTGTGTAAAGTCTGAGCCATGTAAATTCTCACTGTTTTAGGGTCTGAATTAATTCAGCATTTCTTGCCCTGTTAAGTTCCAAATGTATATCAAACAGGCTTTGTTAGAACTGAAAGTTGTCCTCCCTTTGCTTCTTGCCCTCTTTCTATCTAAGAGTGAAAGAACAAGACAAGCTTTATCAGTCAGAATATGTGTTATTCCTGGGCAAGAGTACGTTAGTGACAATTTCCAGTGTGGGTGGATTTGAGCTTCTGAAGGATGAATATTTTCCAGTTTGACTTTCTATCAACATCAAAGACTCTATTGTCGTATCGCCCCCTTTACTGCTTCAATGTTGTGCCTGTTATAAAATATATTCTCAACCTTAAGATCTTTTACAGAGGTCTTGTTTCATATATTTAGGTTTATAGTTAATTAAATGGAAGATTTAATTAACACAGTAATGGCACAGTACCTACCTGTGCCAAAACTGTGCTAGAGGCTTCAACATGTGTCAGCATATCACATCTAATCCTGAGTTTGTCCAGGAGGCATATATCCCCTTACTGCAAGCTAGGCTTTATTTGTTCCTAGCAGTCTGGACTTAGCTCTACATGCTATTGACTACAGCAATCAATCCTCCTCCAATCCTGCTAATGTGGAGGCTATTGAAAGCTCCAATGGCTCTGGTAGATTTTAGAAATATCATCATACATAGGCAAGGCAACTGCTTTTAAGAAAGCAATAGTTATATAGATAATTGGCTCCTGGACTTTTATTTAGCAAAAATCAACGTCAATTTTCAGTCATATTTGTGTGAGGGCTGCAAGTAACTAAAATAAACCATAATTTAGATCTAAATCCTTATAGATTTTCTCAACACATGTGATTGCTCAATAAATGTTAGCATAAATATGTGACTGAAAATTAAAATATTCGGTGCTGCCAAAACCTAAGGAGAATTAGCTGGTTCAACTGTGCATAAATAAATAAGGAGTGTGAAAAAGAGAATCCATTTATGTAAATTTCCAATTTCTCTTTCAATACTTCTGCTCCCATTTATTGGGGCCCTAACAAAGCCTGTTTATAGAGGAAACATTACTTTGCTTGTATTAGATTAGTAACATTATAAACAAAGAATCCGTGTTCCCAAGTCACCTTCTAAACAAAGAATCTGTGTTCCCAAGTCACCATGTCTACAGAGTTTAAATGTGAATCCATATCCATCACACAGGATCCTGACTATAATTTAAATCCTATGCAGATTAAAAAATTAGCATTCTAATTACCCAGCCATTAAGAAGAATGAAATAGGACTTCTTTGGGGACTCAGTGATAAAGAATCTGCCTGCCAATTCAGAAGACACAGGTTTGATCCCTGATCCAGGAAGATACCTCATGCTGTGGAGCAACTAAATCCACGTGCCACAACTATTGAAACTGCTCTAGAGCCTGGGACCTGCACCTACCGAGCCCATGTGCCCTGGAGCCCATGTTCCAAACAAAAGAAGCCTCGACAATGAGAAGCCCATGCACTGCAACTAGAGCGGCTCCTTCTTGCTGCAACTAGAGAAAAGCCCAAAGAGCAACAAAGACCCAGCACAGCCAAAAATAAATAAATAAAATTGTATAAAAAAGAATGAAATAATGCCATTTGCAACAGGACTGAGTATGAATGTCATACTGAGTGAAATAAGTCAGATAGAGAAGGAGAAATTGTGTATGACATCCCTTGTATGAGGAATCTAAAAAGAAATGATACAAATGAACTTACTTACAAAACAGAAAGAGACTCATAGACTTAGAAAATTAATTTATGGTTACTGGGGATGGGAGGAGAGGTAGTTAGGAAGTTTGGGATAGTTATGTACACATTGCTATATTTAAAATGGATAAAGGACAAGGACCTATTGTATAGCACACTGAACTCTGCTCCATGTTAATGTGGCAGCCTGGATGGGAGAGGGGTTTGGAGGAGAATGAATACAGGTGTATGTATGGCTGAGTCCCTTCACTGTCCACCTGAAACTATCACGACACTGTTAATTGGCTATACCCCAATACAAAATAAAAAGTTCAAAAGAAAAAAAATGAACATTTCGTTCCCAATGGTGTTGACTTTTCTTGGTGAATCATTTGCATGTGACTATTTCATAAGCTCTCTAATTGCATGCTGCCAGAGGACAAAGGCTTGTAGGTTGCTCTTTTGTCTATAGATGTAATAAACCAAAGCAACAGTGCAATATTTAAGAATATCAAGAGCGTCCTTGGGTGTGAGGCAGAAGTAGACCGGGACCAGTTCAAACTGGCTCATGAGAACTGCTTGCGTTCATTTCTTCCCTACTCAACTTCTATGAGTTCGTGTTGGTAACCTGAAACTGGATATGGTAGGATTCTTTATATTGTGGAAATTGGCAAACAATGCAAATCAGGTTTGTTTGTTTATTTACTTATTTGGAGCTGGCTTATCAGCTCACCACTGGTGTGGGTGATTTCTGTCTCCCAAAGGAAGAAACACACAGAGTTCCTCAATTTTTACTTGCGTTATCCCAACTGACCCCACGCCGAGTCAACTGAGCTATTCCCTTAAGAGTGTGCAAGACTACAGGCAACAGAAAGATCTGCAATTGTTAACAAATTTATATTGAGCGCCTGTTACACATTGTGGAGGTGACTCAAGTAAGGGACAGTCCCTTGCTCTCATGGTTTTTACAACTGTTGGAAGAAATTGATGTTAACCCAAGAGAATGTAAGTGTAAAATTCAGCTGTGGTAAGAGCTGTGAAGGCGAGATAAATAGCATTTCCAGCATGTATAAAAGGTGGATTTGACCTCTTCAGGGAAAGAAGGAAAGTCTTTACTAAATGATGATTCACTGAGATTGAAAGAAACAGTGGGATTTAAATAAACAAACATGGAAAGGTGCACAGTTCACAGGAGGAGCTCAATAAAGGTAAATGGTGGATAAATTGCCTGTTTGCGTACTGGAATTTCTGTTCAAACTTGATACCAATTTCCTGGGAAACCTGGATTTCTTTTTATTTTAAAAGCGTGTCACTCTGGGACAACAGCTGGAGGTGTCTTTCTGTCCCTTCTTTGGTCTCTTTTAAAAACTGGCTTTCAGGGACCGTTGGCACCTGTTTGCTGGAAGCACCCCAGCTCTGTGTGAGATCATATGATAGGAGAGGCATGGCCTTTAGGTACACACCAACCACACAAGTAGCTGTGGTTTGCCTAGTTAAAAAAAAAAATTTATTCTACTTTAGAAGTCCCAAAACTGCCAGCTTCTTGAGTTGTTGTGACGCCGTCTGTCTTCATGTCTGGCTGCTTGTTTCCATGAGCACGGTGACTCATGTTCTGTCTTGTCCCTTTGCCACATGGCTTATGGAGGTAAAATTCCCTTAAGGAAAAACAGTCACACACACACACACACATACACACACCCACACACACACCCCCCCCCCCCACATAATCATTATTATATTAAAGCAGTGGAACTTAAGTGTGGAATGCAATTGTATGTGGAATGTCAGAACTTTTTGCTGAAAGAAATAAAATATAATTATAATATATAATGTATTATATATCTATATTATATATAGATATACTTACCTAGGGTTTCATGTCTATGTGTGGCTGTAAAGCCTAAGCTCTTTCTAGTATGTTCAAACTATTTTTATTTCTTTTTTTCCCCATACTCGTCTTTATGCTTAAGAATTTTGAATAAATTATTTAGTGCTGTCTCCAAATATCAGACTAATTTTTTTCTAGTCTTAGCACTGAAGTAACCATAATATTCAAGTGATAGGATTCATATTAAACTTCCTATCTTCTTTCAAATGCTGCTGAAATTAAGTAAAAATAGATGACATTAAAAAAAGGACGTCTTTTAAATGTAAAGATCTTTAAGGATTTCTGAGAGTCTAAGATGTTCAAGTGAAAGTTACCTGTTCTGAGTTCCTGCTGATGAAATATTTTAAACAGAGCCACTGATATTGACTTACTGTAATTATCTTTGAGACATTCAAGTCCAGAGCGTAGAACCACAACAGTAGTAACAGACACAAGGTTTGTAATATAGAAACACAAAGTTCAGAAACTTTACCAAAATCAAAATATATTTAGAACCCAGCCAACCCAGAGGAAATTGTTGCATAACAAAAAGAGAAAATGCCTTAAGAGAACCACCTCTGCGGAAGTAAAGTGAAAGCAGCTGAAGTTGTCTTCCTACCATATGATTGCAGACACAGGACACATTAAGGCATCAGCCTGAATTAGGTGACTTTGATCAGGCCGTCCTTAGAGTCAGTGCGCAGCAGCACTTTGGTCTGTCTGTCTGTAGTTATGGGTAATTTCGGCAAGAGATGAGCCAGGGAGGTCAAATCACCCCAGACACCCTCCTCTGGGTATGTGCTAAGCTCCCCTGAAGGTCCCAAGGAAGGATAAATCAGATCTACTGAAATTAAGCCCCAGGCCTAAGCCAAGAGCTTAACTGGAAGTAATTTTAAAGCCTGGCTTAATCTGTTTGTGAAAAATATATACCAATGTCACAGTTTTAAAAGATGTATTGTAAACATCATGCTCCACCTCTTATTTATCCTGGACAATTTTCGCTTTGACAACCCAAAGTCTATCACATAGATTCTTATTCTTTCTTAGGGTTTTCTTGGCAAAATATTTCCTACATAGAGATTTTATCGCTGTTCACCTAAAACTATCACAACATTGTTAATTGGCTGTACCCCAGTACAAAATAAAAGGTCACAAAAAAGGCATTAGATAGCTTACTGTCTCGTGTTTTGTTTATATGTGGTTCATTATATTTTGAGTTATAATAAGTGAAAGTGAAAGTTGCTCAGTTGTGTCCGACTCTTTGCGACCACATGGACTGTACAGTGCATGGAATTCTCCAGGCCAGAATGCTGGAGTGGGTAGCCTTTCCCTTCTCCAGGGGATCTTCCCAACCCAGGGATCGAACCCAGGTCTCCAGCATTGAAGACAAATTCTTTACCAGCTGAGCCACAGGGAGCCCAGAGTTATAATAAGGCAAAAGATTAAAAAATAAATAAATTTTAGTAGAAGGCATATTTGAGTTAGGGGCTTCCCTGATACCTTAGTTGGTAAAGAATCTGCCTGCAATGCAGAAGATCCCGGTTTGATTCCTGGGTTGGGAAGATCCTCTGGAGAAGGGATAGGCTATCCACTCCAGTATTCTTGGGTTTCCCTTGTGGCTCAGCTGCCAAAGAATCCGTCTGCAACACAGCAGACTTGGGTTCGATCTCTGGGTTGGGAAGATCTCCTGGAAAAAGGAAAGGCTACCCACTCCGGTATTCTGGACTAGAGAACGCCATGGACTGTATAGTCCATGTAGCCACAAAGAGTCAGACATGACTGAGTGACTTTTGTTTCACTTGAGTTAAGGTAATTTTACTTCTACTTATTTTAATGATTGCATTATCTCCACTAAGTTTACAAGAGTTTTCATTAATTTTGGTCTTGTTTTTGTAGACCGTGCTTTAAATTTACAACAAGCATTCTACTCTCAGAAGGCTGGTCAGAGTGAAGACTGAATTTTAGACACTGCTGTCTATCTATCTATTCATCCACTTATTCATTCACTTATTTTTACCACTCTTCATCAACCTGTAGTTTCCTAATTTGACTAATACTGTAAATACTTCTTCTAATTAGGATGTTTTCATGGTTGTTACATTATAGATAAAATGTATTGATTGTCAGTACATATTTATTTAGGATCTTCCCTCTGAATAAATGAAAGGTTGAACAGCTATAAATAAAATCTGCAAAATATTAAAGGAAATATTCATTCTTAGCCATTATATTTATTGAAATTAGTTGGCTATACTACTCTAAAGATAGAAAACACTCAATAAAACTATTACTGTATATTTCCTTCGTAGCAGGAACCAAGCTGATATTTTTGGTTTAGACTGCATTTCCTTGACTATTAGCCACACAGATAAGTTCTAACAATTTTGAGCTCTTATAAGAGTATGTTGGAGTCTGGGATTTCTGACTACATTGTTTATCTCTAAAAAATGTACTTAGCATTAATTTTCAGTTTATTCTTTTATGAATTCTTTGGTTTGCGGCAAAAGATGAGGACGTGTAATATTTCTGAGAGCTGAGTTTAACTGGAGAAATTCAGGATACTATAGCAGAATAAGGACATTTCAGGCAAGAGGATATTAGGTAAAGACAAAAGCAAAAGGGATTTCATTAAAATTATAGATCTTTAAAACACAGAAAAAGAAATAGTCAGCCTGTTTTCCCCAATCCATTCTGTGTGACCCTCTCTCAGCCCCCTTTTGAAACATTTGCCACTGATTCTGGCTTCCTCCCTTCATTGGATGTTTCAAATAATTTCTTCATAAGAGCACACACCATATTCTCTGCAGTTAATGACTTTGCAAAACTGGCTTATTTTTGAGTTTCTTCATGTCTTTTATTTTATTTTCTCTGCGAGGTTGTCCAGATAGTAGTTGTTCCAAGAACCTGCTGTAAATCAGTCGCTCATATGTCAAGCCTTGGGAAGATAACCGTGTTCTGCTGTTGATGACCTTGCAGAAGACCTGACCATGACACCTCTTAACTTCACTTCTTTTACTTTTATTTGAAAAGTATTTATTTCTTCAAAAGGCAATAAAGTCTATGGAGCAATAAAAACTGGCATTTAATATGATACACAGTGATATGATGAATGAATTCAGATTGCATGGGAACACTAAAAGTGTGCATAAAAGAATGCGGTACAAGGAGGTATGTGGAAATCATGGTCATATGATCTAACAGAATCAAATTTTCTTTGCTTTGTTTCCTTTTTAAGTAATTAATGATGGAGGAGTGATCAATACAAGTTGTCTTTTTTTTTAAGTTAACAACAGGTCAAAACATATTCCTGTATTTGAGTAAATTCTACTGAATAAGTTTATGGGAATATTCACGGGCAATTGAATAAAAAAATTACATGTCCATTATGCTAACTCAAAAGAAATAAATACCTGTGAATATATCTTCTCACAGCAAGGCAAGGTTTCAGAAAGAATAAAAAAGTTTTCACTGAATAGTAACAGATCTTTAAGATTTTTCAGTAAATACATAACTGGATGCGGAAATGAAATAATACTGGAGTATTTTGCAGTCCTTTGATGAAATAGGTTTTCCCCATTCGTCTGAGAAACTCATTTAAGCTAGCTTAAAATTTTTAAGAAAGGGGTGGATATACCACCACTTAACCACTCACCTATTGGTTACATCTACTTAATTTCCTATCACTATAAATGAGAGCTGCAATCAACATCTTTTTTACATATCTTTGTACATCTTTGAGATTGCTGAGCTAAAAATATGTGTATATTTTATTTTAAATTTTAATAGATGCTATCAAAATGCTTTCCAAAAAGGCATCTATAATTTGCTTCTTCAAATACCATTTTTCTACTGGATACATCCTATCAGTAGCAAGCATTAATATTTTAAAATTTTAGCCTTGTATGACAGGGTAAAATGAATCTATTAAAAACTATCAGAACAAGTAAGTGAATTTATCATGGTTGTAGAATAAAAAGGTCAATATACAAAAATCAATTCTATACCTTTATATTAGTAGTAAACAAGTTGAAAACAGCAGATTACAATAGCAGTCTTACTTAGGGGTGAGTTTAGCTATATCTATTGCAAGACCTGTATAATGAAAACTTAGAAAAGTTATTTTCTCAAACTGATCTATAACCAGTACAACCCAAAGCAAAACAATTATTTGGTGGTAGTAGCCATATTTAAATCACTAAAAGTAATTTATCATAACCAGATGTCTAGAATGTTAAAATAGATTCAATTTGCCTTATAAGTTAGTAGTCAAACATGAATATCAAATGATGTTTGATACAGGACAATTAAACTGATTGCTTAAAATACATAAGCATTTCTCTTAAAAGTAGAAAGGGTGATCTTACATACTAGTTAGCCAGAGACAGTTCCTATTTGTGCCTTTTGTCCTTAGATAATTATTAATAATATCCTCTGTCACTCTTAAAGCTATTTTGATTTCAATGATGAATTTTATGATCATCTTGACAAATAAGAACTCAGTGGTTTAATTTTTCCACATTAAGCAAAAATGTTGAATGGAATTTAATAATAATCACTTGCTTTTATGTTAAATTGGTAGAGACTTATGTAAGATTTAAGTTTTCTATTGTGAGTGTACACATATATACTATATATAGTATAAAAAGTGAAGTGGAAGTGTTATGTTCTCAGTTTTGTCTGACTCTTTGTGACCCCATTATCTATAGCCCATCAGGCTCCTCTGTCCATGGAATTCTCCAGACAAGAATACTGGCGTGGGTAGCCATTCGCTTCTCTAGGGGATCTTCTCAACCCAGGGATTGAATCTGGGTCTCCTATATGCATATATAATATTTGTTATTTTCTTAGTGGTTTTCTTGGGATTATTATTAGCATGTAAGTTTTAAAACCATCTATTTGTATTAAGAGTAACAATTTCAATAGTATGCAAAAATTTTGCTCCAATATTGCTGTTTCCTCCCTCTCCATTGTGTTACTATTGTCATACAAATTACATCTTTAGAGATTATAAGCTCATCAATACATTTATATGATTGCTGTTTATACAGTTACTTTTTAAATCAAATAGGAGAAAAAAAGAATCACAAAAAAATGCATGTATATAATCTTCTTTATTGAACCATATATTTTTCATTACTGGTACTTTTACTTCTTCATGTGGATTCAATTATTGTCTCAGTTCAGTTCAGTTCAGTCTCTCAGTTGTGTCTGACTCTTTGCCTCAGTTCAGTTCAGTTCAGTCGCTCAGTCGTGTCCGACTCTGCGACCCCATAAATCGCAGCACACCAGGCCTCCCTGTCCATCACCAACTCCCAGAGTTCACAGACTCACGTCCATCGAGTCAGTGATGCCATCCAGCCATCTCATCCTCTGTCGTCCCCTTCTCCTCCTGCCCCCAATCCCTCCCAGCATCAGGGTCTTTTCCAATGAGTCAACTCTTCACATGAGGTGGCCAAAGTACTGGAGTTTCAGCTTTAGCATCATTCCTTCCAAAGAAATCCCAGGGCTGATCTCCTTCAGAATGGACTGGTTGGATCTCCTTGCAGTCCAAGAGAATCTC
>NW_011494770.1:5957636-5973822 GCF_000754665.1 Bison bison bison
AGCGTCTTTTAATTTCATGGCTGCAGTCACCATCTGCAGTGATGTTGGAGCCCCAAAAAATAAAGTCTGACACTGTTTCCACTGTTTCCCCATCTATTTCCCATGAAGTGATGGGACCAGATGCCATGATCTTTGTTTTCTGAATGTTGAGCTTTAAGCCAACTTTTTCACTCTCCACTTTCACTTTCATCAAGAGGCTTTTTAGTTCTTCTTCACTTTCTGCCATAAGGGTGGTGTCATCTGCATATCTCAGGTTATTGATATTTCTCCCAGCAATCTTGATACCAGCTTGTGTTTCTTCAAGTCCAGTGTTTGCCTAGTGTTCTTTAATTTCAGCTTGAAGGTCTACCTTTAATATTTTTTGGACTTTGTTTATTTGGTAATGTCTTCATTTTCTCTTCATTTTAGAAGTATAGTTTAACTGGATGTAAAATTCTTGATTGAATGTCTTTTTCTTACAACACTTTGAAAATATTCTCATACTGCCTTCTGGACTAATCAGCTTCCGATTAGTGGTCAGAATGTAATAGTTATTGAGTATGTTTTGTAAATGTTGAGTCACATTTCTCTTGTTTTTCTTTTTTCAAAATTATTTTTGTTTTTCTACAGTTTGACAATGATTTGTCTAGACTTTGATATCTTTGAGTTTGTCATATTTGGGATTTACTGAGTTTTTTGAATGTGCAGATTGTTTTACATCAAATTTGGAAAGTTTTTAACAATCATTTGCTCAAATATTCCTCCTGCTTCTTTCTCTGTCTCCTTTCCTTCTGGGGCTGCCATTGTATTTTTCTTGGTGAAATTGATGTCGTCATACGGGTCTCTGAGGTTCTGTTTATTTTTATTTTTTTCATTCTCTCATCCTCTCTGTTCTTTAGGCTGGATAATCTCAATCTATTTATCTTCAAGTCCATTGATTCTTCTCTGATTCTTTTTCTTTTTCTTCTGTCAGTTCAAATTTGACATTGAGCCTTTCTGGTGGAATTTTCATTAGTTATTGTACTTTTCAATTCCAGAATAAGCCTTTGGTTTATTTTTTATAATTTCTACTTCTTTATTAATATTATCTATTTGAGAAAACATCTTTCTCATACTTTTCTGTAATCCTTTAGTATTAGTCCTTTAGTTCTTTAAACATACATACAGTAGCTGATTTAAGTCTTTGTCTAGGCAATTCACTGTGTTTCCTCAGTGACAGTTTTTATTTACCACTTTTTTCCTGTGTATGAGCCATACTTTCCTGTTTCTTTGTGTGTATTATAATCTTGATGTTGAAAATGGACATTTAAGGTAATATAATAAGGCAACTGTGGAAATCTAGAAATCCAAGGATTTATTGTTGTTGCTACTGCTGTCTGTTTGTTGAATGACTTTCCAAACTAATTCTACAAGGTTTATATATTTTACTGTATGTGGCCACCAAAGTCTCTGGGTAGCTTAGTGCTAAGTTGGAAATTAGTCAGTGATTTCCTTCAGTGACTTCAACTAATTAATATTCTACCCTTTACTGAGGGTCTGTGTGTGTGTGTGTGTGTGTATACATATGTGTATGCATGTGGGTTGAGGTATACTTTCAACCTCAGTCAGGGAGTTTTTATTACGTAAAAAAATGAATTACTTTTTATGCCGTATACCTTCTGTGTCTTAAGTTGAAAGCAGTGTACAAATTCTTAAGATGTTTTTAAACAGCAAAAATAAACACTGCTTCTTTTTAGTCTATACATTGCCTTTGCGTTCTAATTCTTTAAAAATACCTGTCTTACTATGCTTAGACGTCTCAAGGACAATGTGGCAATGCTTACAAACACCTTCTTTCTGTAGCAAAATACTTGCTGTTCACAGCAAGTAAATGCGTCATGTTTACATTAGACTCAGAGAGTAAGGAATTGGGTCGGCAGAAGTCTTGAACAGATTGTCTGCTTATATATCATTGTTAGTATAAAAAGTGCTATAGTGAAACACGCCCCCAACAATTCATTGTAATTCTGTAATATGCCTTTCAGCATATGGAGTGGTGATGTTTCATAATGTTTTTTTTTTTTTTCATAATGTTTTAAAATGTTCCGTTGCATTTGATGTCTTTTTGTGTATACCCCAAAGCATAATTTAATGTTTAATATTCTTCAAATTAACAAAAATTCTGAAGAGACTATGAAAAGCATCTATAAAGGCTTATTTCATCTAATCTAAGATTAAAGGGTTCTAAAGGAAACTCATTATTAGAATTTGTGGCACAGCTTTCATGTTTTTTTTCAAACATTTTAGCATCCTACTTTTCATAGCAAAAAACATATTTAATGCATGGAAGCTACTGACTCTTGGGGTTCTTTATATGAGACTCTAAGAGAGAGACTGCCTTCCTCAAAATAAAACATACAAGTATGGTACTAAATTAGCATTAATATTTGTGACTCGTGTCTCTAATTTGCATAATTAGTAATGTCTAATTTAATTGGCACACTTGAACTGAAATCAAAATTTCACACCAGCTATATATATTATCAATAGGATTCTACAAAGGTTTCTGAACCTCATACAAGAGTTTGTGCTTTAAGCTGAAAAAGCCAATAGCTGTCTAAAGAATGTCTCTCTGAGAAATCAAAATGTTACTTCAAAATCTCTTTGTATAGTAGAGAATAATGAGGGAAGAATCTAACATTTGTGGAAGAACTTCCATTCTGAGCTCTGTCTTTAACTTTGACCCCTGCATTTTCTGATTTTCAGCATTGCAGTGACAGCACTGTGTGCTGATCTTCACCATATGCAATTTAGCTCTTATCACACCACTGTGGCTCTGCTTTTGCCAGAAATTGGGGGGCAAAGAACTCCTTGCCTGCAGTTTGTGATACACTCTGCCTTGGGGAAAACTAAGAGGTATCCCTAGTGCCTTGCATTTTACAAGGACTTCATGAATATGATCTCTTAATCCTGTTTACAGTTTCTCTCTCTCTCTTTACAGGATTCCATATTTGTCAAAGAGACCAAGCTGAGAATTGAATGCATGCATATTTTTTATTTTCCAGTCTTTCTCATTGGCCACTTGATCATTAAAACCTATTTTCTCTTCCTTGAGCCAAAACAAAGAAATAGACAAAAAAAAAAAAAGTAAACAAATAAATATATCAACTGAAATAATTTCTCTTAGGCCAATCTCAAAAGCTCAGTAAAGATGCCTAGACACTTTTGAATCACAATAGTGGACACAGTCTAGGCTCAAACTGAGATATTTTTCTCTATATATTCTGCCAACCAGATAGCAGCCCAACTTTCATGGCCAACTCCCAGCTCCATGAACCCCTTCCTCTGAACCCCTTCCTCTGGATTTCAGCACCAACCAGGCAAGACTCTCCGCAGAGGCTCTGCAGGGTCCTTCCTCTACGCATTTATGTTCTGATAACTACCACTTCTTTCTTTTAGCCTTTGGGTGGCAACTACTTCCTGGGGGTGCTTATCTGTTTTATCTGTGTCTCCTTTCTGCTTTTTCAATCTTCTAGGTTGGATGGCATCACCAATTCAATGGACATGAGTTTTGGCAAACTCTGAGAGATAGTGAAGGACAGGGAGGCCTGGTGTGCTGCAGTCCATGGGGTTGCAGAGTCAGACATCACTTAGTGACTGAAAAACAGCAAGTATATATTCAATCTTTCATTTCATTTATTTGGTGTCATTTCTGTTTTCCTGACTGGCCCCTGGCTGTACCAATGTGGGGACACCTTGAGGCTGACGAAACAGGAATCATTGCCTCTGTCAATTTGAGAGACTTCTGCTGAGACAAGACCAATGAAACAGGAAGCAAACAGGAAGGAGCAAGCCCTTTTTTCAGCCCCAACCTTGCTGCCTTCCTCTAACATCTATTGGCTGAGTCCAGCAGGGAGCCAGATGGCCAGGGAAAAATGTGCTTTGCAGAGTCTCGGCCCAGTATCACAAAACAGAGCAGAAAGGGTGGATTTGGAGCTGAAAGATAATTGCTTTATAATTGGTACACATAGTTTTGACAATTGCTTTTAAATATTAGTGACCTCAACTGGATTTCTGACAGTATTAGGAAATCAATGTATTATGTTACTCACTAGGACAAGAGGCATTCCACGGTATAAAAAATAAAAAACTATTTTTTTGATCTTGAATAAATATACAGAAATGTACATTATTATTTCATTACTAACTTTCATTTAGCAAAAATTATATGTGAACATATACTTTTCAAGATAATTTGACAGTTCTATAATCTAAAACTAAGAATTAGAATGTAGTAAAAATGGAGTTGTAGAACTTAGCTTTAACATATTGTGGAAAGACTTGAAAGTGCATATGAACTCTGAACAGCACAGTTATAGCACTGAGGTCATAATGCTATCATGTTTTAATCTTTGCTTTAAAAATATTTTTTATTTTACTCAACCAATTTGTTAAATTAACACTTTTTTCTTTATGAGAGTTGAATTGCATCTTTTCACTCATTTGTTCACACAAAAAGTATTTATTGTGTACGTATGAACCTGAAAAAGTGCAGGGTGTTAAGGATATAGTAGCAAGAGAAAAAAAAAATCAGATGTTTCCTGTGTTAAGCATCTAAAGATAGACCTTAAGCAAGTAATATAATAAAACTGCTGAGTTTTATTTTTTATAATTTTTATTTTTTATAATTTTTATTTTATCTTATCTATTTTTGACTGAAATGGGTCTTCGTTGCTGTGCCAAGATGGACTTTCTCTAGTTGCAGTGAGTATGGTCTACTCTTTGTTGCGGTACTTAGATATCTCACTGTTGTGGCTTCTCTTGTTGCGAAGCACAGGCTCTAGGTGCCTGAGGGCTTCAGGAGTTGTGGCTCACGGGCTCTAGAGCATGGGTTCACTAGTTGTGGCTGCATGGGCTCAGCTGCTCCTCAGCACGTGGAATCTTCCAAGACCAGGGATTGAACCTGTATCCCCTCCATTGGCAGGCAGATTCTCAATCAGTGGACCACCAGGGAAGTTCCGAGGTTAGCAATATATTAACCTGCAGCTTGCACCAAAGTTTGCCATAGGAAAAAGACTCTTCCCCTTTGGAAAAATAATTTGAGGAAAAAGTTCACCTCCAGTTATCCTCAGCCACAATCATCATGGACCTCCATGAAGGCCAAAACCAAGGTTCAAGGGAAAAGGGCGGAAATGATCTGCTGCAGAGACATCTTCTGGGAAGAGGGGGTGGCCTAAGGGTGTCCAGAGTAACCTGGATTGGGAGCTAGTGACCAAAACTAAGCATATATTTCAGATGAAATAACTCTGAGCACTCCTAGGCTGGTATTCATCTGCTCATGTTGGAGGGTCTCCTGTGGAGGCATGGGGTGGCAGGGCTCACCACAGGGATGGGGGCACTGGCAGCAGCAGTCTGGGAAGGTCCCTGTTGGCCTAAGGCCTGAGTTCTATTATAAGGAAAAATTATGAGTTTATAGCCCACATATCTATGTGTATGGAGTTGGAGGAGGTCTTCCTCATCTCCAAGGAACAAGGTTTAAGTTGAAACCTGAAGGAGGAATAGGTATTGGTATTGAAAAAGAGATGAAAAGTGGGATGGAATGAAGGAGGAACGTGGGGCGTTGTGCGCGAAGTGAGGAGTCGAGGGAACGGGAACTGGAGAAGAGGATTCCAGGTTGAGAATAGTTCATATTCAATGACAATATTATTTTCTCTAGATTGACCTCTCCTACAGTTTTATATTATTTTTCCTAATTCATTTTGTATCTCTGGTTTCTAATGAAAGGCTTATCAAATGGTAAGTGTTCAATAAATGAATGAAAAATATATGAGTGAATGTGTTTTTTATTTTCCCAAAATACTGAACCTCACTGATTTTTCTGGTGACCATGATTCCAATGATTAGATACTTAAACCTTAAGGTTTAGGCATCTGGTTTTAGAAAGCCCAGTTTAAAATCTTAATGTCTCATGCCCTAAAAAGAAATAATATCTTGACTCATATTCATTCAATAAAAAAAAAAATTGAGATAATACTAGCATTTTAGGGTTCATGAAAGAATTTAGAGGTTTAGTATCTCAAAGGGGAAATCAGATGTTTTGGCTTTACCTAAAAAACTCAAATATAAAATATCAATATTATTTGCTCAGTTCTCTAAAATACAATTTAAAAAACATTGCATCTAATTCATTGAATATTTTTTATGTTTGCACTTTATATGAACATAGAAGTAGCTGTATTATTCTGTATGTGAACTTTTCTAATAAAATTCTTAAAAATAGCAGAGTGAGATGTTACTGTATAAATATAATAAGAAGAACATGAATTTTCCACAGATCCATATAATCAAATTTCTAATTAGACTGAAGAAATAAGCACAAGCACTTAATAACCAACAAAACAAAAATATTAAAAAGCAAAAAAATAAAGTGCTTTAGTTAAACTCCCAAGTTCTTAACTAGAGTAAGTAATAAGAAAGAAGAAAGTAAAGAAGGAAGGAATGAAGGAAGGCAAGGAAGAAATGATAACTTATATTCCTGACACCTAGTATCATAGTAAAATGGTAAAATGAAGTCAAATAGATGTGAAAAAGTCAGATGATGAGCAATTTAATTAGCTATTCACAAAGTAAAAATAGAGATCATAATTTCCTGTAGTTAAATATTTTTTAAAAATTTCTGGGAATAAAAGAGAACCCTGATGAATACATCAAATAATAATAGCCTTATTTGACTATGCATGCACAGATATCATTCTGAGGTTGAGGGGAGATTGAAATTATTAGGAAAATGTGGCTTTTTAGGGCTGGACTTTGTGAAATTTTAAAAATGTTTCTAGCTTAAACTTGCTTAATTAAATTTTAAAGGAACAGTTTCTCATGTGAAATTGTACATAGTTAAAATAAAGTGCCCCATTAAATTATTAATGACTATATAGAAAACAATCTTTATCTTCGATTATAGGCTATTGGACTTGGCCAATGGCTTCTACAAATAAAATTATAATAAATTTACAAATAAATAAATAAAGATTCAGGGACAAGAAAATAGGGGAAACTGGGAAATGGTGGGGAGACTGAGAATATTTTCTGAGAGAGTTTTCCCTCTTACTAGAATTCAAAACTGACTGTAATGTTTGAAGCAAAGAAGAATTTTACTCCCAGTTTCAAACATATCATTTAAGAATGAGTCAGGACAATATGTTTAACCTCAATTTTAAAATAAAGATAATGGTCAAAGTAAATATAACCTTTCTAAAGATTTTTAATTTTTCAGGCAAACTGAGAGTTTGTCTCTTTGTGCGCATGTAATAAAGTCTAAAAAACCTTCTTAGACATTTTTTTTTTTTTGCCTGGAACTTAAATGTTTCTTCTTTTCATCTTGTGGCTAATGTTTTCCTATTATCAAGACTTTGCATGCTTTTAACACCCACCCAACCCCATCACATAATTTTTTCTGGGGGTGAGTTCTAAGTGACAAGTACATTGATACAACTGAATCATCCTTCTGCAGGCATGTCTTTGTTATCAGATTGGTTTTCAAGTAGATTTATGCATTTTAAAAGTGCATCCGTTGAACAAGATTAGTCTTTTCAAGATATGACATTTATCCTAGCAATGGGTGATAGAATTTTACACTTCAGACATGTGACACAAACTAGATAGTAAGCTGTCATATTGTTAAGTAGTTCCTTTATTTCTGGTTATCAGATTAATCCACCAAAACGAAGCTGAAAGAGTGTTATCATGAAAGTATATTGAATTTGGGCCAAGTTTCCACCCTCCTCTAATGCTAGGATTTTCCAATAACCAAACCAAGTTAGATCTTGCCTTAATATGAAAGAGAATTCAGAAAAGCTGACAACTGAGAGGTAAAGTGAAGAAGCAAGCAGAAGTTGATGCTTTCTTGCATTTCTATGGCAAGTATAAAAAACCTTCCAAAGAAAACCATGAAAAAATACAAGAAAAGTTGAAAGTTGCTTTTTATCATGTAATTTTAGGAAGTATGCCATCTTGCTATATGAAAATAATCATATTAAATTAAATTCCTAATCATGATGTTCCATAAGCATATACTGTTGTTGTTCAGTTGCTAAGTCGTGTCCGACTCTTTGCGACCCCGTGAACTGCAGCACACCAGATTTCCCTGTCCGTCGTTATATCCTGGAGTTTGCTCAAACTCATGTCCGGTGAGTCAGTGATGCCATCCAACCATCTCATCCTCTGTCAGCATCAGTCCTTCAAAACATGTATTACTAACATAATAAAGACATATGTAACTAAATAAAGATCCAAATGTTATTGCTGGGAAAAAATGTTGACAACCTATATCTAATGAGTGTTTCTAAGGGATATAAAGAATTTATGGACTTCTAGAAATCTAAGGGTCACATTCTACCTTATAGTATAATGGTGTGAAAAACTCCAGACATGTTTTATGAGTTTTTAAGGAAGTGAAGTATGACTTCCCTCAAGTAAGCAGCAGAGGGTTCAGATAAAGAAAATGAAATGATTTGACGTGGAGTTTGACCAGGATGTGGAGATGTGAGCACACCTTCCTCTTTAAGTGGTATGTAATCTTTAGCAAATAAAAATGTGTAGGTGGCTTAGATTTTACTTATTTTTCAGAAAATAACTCTCTTTTGCTTGGTGGAAAAATAAAACCATTATGTATATCTGTGGCCCTTTGGAAAGTTCTCTCCCTCACCTCCACACAAATTCTTCACATCTCCTTTTCTATCCATTTCTTCCAACTTCTCACCTCCCACTACACCCTCCCACGTGACCCTTGGGTATGTATTGCAATGTTATGCAAAAATATATGGTCAAGATTTGAGCCCATTTAGAATTTTCCCACTAAATTGTTATAGTTTCAAAGTTATTGAGTGCCTGAAGTACCTTTAGCACTGGGTCTTAACAGCCCTCCTCTAAAGCATCACATCGACTTTCTGATTCTTCCCCTTTCTCTTCTGGTTAATCTGTCAACTTCCAGTTGCATTTCTGGTTCAAGTTTCCAAACATCTTCCTGAAGGTCAAAATGCTTTATTATGTCTGGCTAAATTTCTTTACTGATTCTGTTTTTTCTTATTCTATAGTTTCTCTTCTGTTTAATTCCCCATTTACATCTCTATTACTTTCTTTCAATCTCTATTATTCGCTTAAAATATTTCTTACTTTAGCTTGCTATTTGATTAAAAATTGGATCACAAACCAGAGTTGCATGAGCTTTTGAAAAGACAACTAGTGCAATCTCTTCCAATATGAAGAAATATTTTGTAATTTTTCCAATAGGATATTCTCTATAATAGGAAATTCACTATCTCTTAAGGCCTTTCATTCTATTCCTGAAATACTGTTTAAATTGTCCTCATCAGATACATGTATATGTATGGCTAGGTCACTTTGCTGTGCACCTTAAACTATCACAGCATTGTTGATTGGCTATACTCCAATATAAAATTAAAAATTAGAAAAGAGAATCCAAAAAAATTGTCTTTGCATTCAACTGAAACTTTCCTCCTTGTGAAGTCTACCCTTCTAGGGCAACCCCAAATAAATTGATTCCATTACCCATAGGGAAGTTCTTAATATATTTTATAATAGCATTTATATCTTCCTGTTGTCTTCTCTTCTCTAGGCTAATCAATTCCAAGCTATTTAATCATTTTTCCCCCTGTGGTGTGTTATTCATTCTCTTACATTATCTTGGTCCATAACTCTGTGTGTGTGTGTGTGTCTGTGTGTGTCTGTCTGTCTCTGTCTCTCTCTTTCTCTCTCAGTCTTTATGCCCTCCAGGCAAAGTTATCCTATTCCCATGGTTCCCTTTCATTGACTTCTGAGAAAGCATTTATTTCAATATTTACAGTTATTTGATTATTTGGCATA
The DNA here is from genome assembly GCF_000754665.1 of Bison bison bison. Lineage (NCBI taxonomy): Eukaryota > Metazoa > Chordata > Mammalia > Artiodactyla > Bovidae > Bison > Bison bison. Next base: position 5,967,477 of record NW_011494770.1, read on the forward strand.
ATTTTAGTATTCTGTCTAATGTCCAGACTGGTATACATTGCTTATAAGCAATTTTAGAACAGAGACTATGTTGTTTCTTACATCGCATTTGTATAACACATATTAAAAGGCAGAGAGAAATGGGCAAATTTTTTAACTCTAAAATCATTATCAGGGAATTCCCTGGCGGCCTGTTGGTTAGGATTCTGAACTTTTTTTTTTTTTTAAAAGGAGGCTAATTACTTTACAATATTGTGGTGGTTTTTGCCATACATTCACATAAATCAGCCCTGGGTGTACATGTGTTCCCCATCCTGACCCCCCACCCATCTCCCTCCCCATCCCATCCCTCAGGGTCATCCCAGTGCACCAGCCCTGAGCACCCTGTCTCATGCATCGAACCTGGACGGGTGATCTATTTTACGTATGATGATGTACATGTTTCAGTGCTATTCTCTCAGATCATCCCACCCTTGCTTTCTCCCACAGAGTCCAAAAGTCTGTTCTTTACATTTGTGTCTCTTTTGCTGTCTCGCATATAGGGTCATCGTTACCATCTTTCTAAATTCCATATATATGTGTTAATATACTGTATTGGTGTTTTTCTTCCTGACTGACTTACTCTGTATAGTAGGCTCCAGTTTTATCCACCTCATTAGAACTGATTCAAATGCATTCTTTTTAATGGCCAAGTAATACTCCATTGTGTAAATGTACCACAGCTTTCTTATCCATTCATCTGCTGATGGACATCTAGGTTGCTTCCATGTCCTGGCTATTATAAACAGTGCTGCGATGAACATTGGGGTACACGTGTCTCTTTCCCTTCTGGTTTCCTCAGTGTGTATGCCCAGCAGTGGGATTGCTGGGTCATATGGCAGTTCTATTTCCAGTTTTTTAAGGAATCTCCACACTGTTCTCCATAGTGGCTGTACTAGTTTGCATTTCCACCAACAGGGTGAGAGGGTACCTTTTTCTCCACACCCTCTCCAGCACTTATTATTTGTAGACATTTGGATAGCAGCCATTCTGACCGGTGTGAGATGGTACCTCATTGTGGTTTTGATTTGCATTTCTCTGATATGAGTGATGTTGAGCATCTTTTCATGTATTTGTTAGCCATCTGTATGTCTTCCTTGGAGAAATGTCTGTTTACTTCTTTGGCCCATTTTTTGATTGGGTCACTTATTTTTCTGGAATTGAGCTGCAGAAGTTGCTTGTATATTTTTGAGATTAATTCTTTGTCAGTTGCTTCATTTGCTATTATTTTCTTCCATTCTGAAGGCTGTCTTTTCACCTTGCTTATAGTTTCCTTCATTGTGCAAAAGCTTTTAAGTTTAATTAGGTCCCATTTATTTTTGCTTTTATTTCCATTAGTCTGGGAGGTGGGTCATAGAGGATCCTGCTATGATTTACGTCAAAGAGTGTTTTGTGTATGTTTTCCTCTAGGAGTTTTATAGTTTCCGGTCTTACATTTAGATCTTTAATCCATTTTGAGTTTATTTTTGTGTATGTTGTTAGAAAGTGTTCTAGTTTCATTCTTTTACAAGTGGTTGACCAGTTTTCCCAGCACCATTTGTTAAAGAGATTGTCTTTTCTCCATTGTATATTCTTGCCTCCTTTGTCAAAGATAAGGTGTCCATACGTGCATGGATTTATCTTTGGGCTTTCTATTTCGTTCTATTGATCTATATTTCTGTCTTTGTGCCAGTACCGTACTGTCTTGATGACTGTTACTTTGTAGTAGAACCTGAAGTCAGGCAGGTTGATTCCTCCAGTTCCATTCTTCTTTCTCAAGGTTGCTTTGGCTATTAGAGGTTTTTTTTGTATTTCCATACAAATTGTGAAATTATTTGTTCTAATTCTCCAAAGAAGGATTCTGACTTTTCACTGCCTGGCCCAGATTGAATCCCTGGTCAGGGAACTGAGATCCTGCAAGTCACATGTTGAGGTCATAAAAATGAAATAATCATCAAGGTAGATGTCAGGATGAGACGTTTCAAACAGCTTCCTACACATGGAAGTCAGCATCTATAATATAGTTATAATATGCTATAATCTATAAGGAGTTCCTTCAGGAGGGAACAGATCATATCAGCATTAAAGCTAGAATCTTGCTCTTATTGTCAAATCTAGTGAAGAACACTGTATATGTACTTCCTTCTTTTACATTCAAAGATGGCAGAATGACAGATGCTGGGAATTCTGTGGTGGTCCAGTGGTTAGGACTTTCACTGCCAGGGCCTGGGTTTGATCCCTGGTCAGGGAACTAAGATCCTGCAAGCCATGCCGTGTGGCCAAAAGAAAATAGACAGATTCTGGTATTGTTAATCAAAAATCACGGAAATGTAAAACTGGAAGGAAACTTAGAGGTCATGTAGTAAATGCTTAAAACAAACAAGGGTAAAGTGAGTTAGCGTAAGACTCACAGTTACTCTTGATTAGTGAGCTGGACAAGACCCAGAGCGCCTTCCTACGTGACAGTTATTTTTTCTCTTGCAGTACTTTGCAAAGGACTCTTTCCATGCATTTCTCCTTGACTAAGTTTTCTCTAGCCACGGCTTCTATTGATAAATGAACCACTATACTTAGTTTCTCTGATACACAAGTTAAATGCTGTAAGTTTGCTGTGACATGAAGGACTCTAGAATTCAGTCCGACCATAGCTCATAACAATCTAGATTCTTTCAATATTCCCCAGTTACCACCTTTCTAGGATGCCTATTGTAAAGTGCAAAAAACTGCTTTTAAATATCTCTCCCCCGGGACTACTCCCTCCTTGAACATTAGTACACTCTCAAAAGGTTATTTACCTGAAGTAGAAACAGCCAGCCAGAAGGCGAAGTCTCTTTATGCACATGCAGTTCAGAATCCATCAAGTTAAACCCCTGGATTCAGGGCTGAGAAGAAGAAAGTGGGGCCAATATAAAGCTCAGTCTATGTTGGGCTCTTCCTGTGGGCTTTGCCAGCCAAATTTCAGTTTTTAAAAATTATAATTTCCAATATCATTTTCCTCTTAAGTTTTTTATTGTTTTTTTGTTTATACCATCAATGTCTATGACTTACCTATACTTTCCAGTACATTAAAACAGATATGTGTACACTAATATGTTCTGAGTATGAGAAAAATGTTGCCTAACATTTTGTCTGATCTAAAACACCTGGAGGGGAACAATTCATTCTTAAAAATTTTACTAAAATTTTAAACTTCTTTTAGAGAATGTTGTGTGTTATTGAAACTAAGACTACTTTAGTGACATGGAGAGTGGCACCTTGCTTAATTCCTTGCCCTCTTTTTCTTTTGCTACTCAGAAAATGACTTAAGGAATAAAAAGTCTTTAAGTTAAGCCTGAATCAATTGTCAGCATAATTAAAATGTAATAACATAATAATATTTTTTTAAAAATCATAAATGACTCACATTAAATTACTTGGGAAGGGGACATTTCATCAAACATTTCTTTGTTGAGTTGTGTTTTTTTTTAAACACACATACACCGATGAATAAAACATTTGTTCCTTAATACCTTTCAGGCAATTAATGTGTTGGGTAACACATTAAAGAGTGGAGACTACAGAATTTCATCATATATATTTTTAAATTAGAAAACTGAGGCCTTGTTACACTAGCCTTCCTGGGTAATTTTAGTATAAAATATCAATGAAATGGAATAAAGAGATCTTTTGTGATTATTCATAAAATACCTAGGAAGCAGTTTTCAGAATTGTGGCTAGTGACCAAGAAAAAAATAAGAAAAATCAACCCAAAGCACCTTATTGAAAAGGTGCTTATTAAACCCAAACCTTGTTTAAAATAGACCGTCAAAACTTTTATTCTTTGTCATACAAATTATCATAATTGATAGTGTTGAACATTAATTTTATCATTAACATTTTTATGAATTATCAGTCTGTAGGTACATGGAAGTCTTAAAACATTCAAGCATTTATTGTTATCTCCCAGTGAAATATTTTTAGGTTGATAATTATTCTGGTTATCTGTTGCTACATATCAAATCATTTCAAAATTTATTGGCTCAAAACAAAGGTATCATTTATTTTTGTTCAGAAATCTGCCATATGAATAGGATTGGTGAGGACAGGTTTTCTCTATCCCACTCAGCATCAGCCTGGGCATCTGGAAGGCTGGGGACCAGGATCATCTGGAGCCTCATGGTTGTGGATGCTGGCTGTCATCTGAGACTTCAGCTAAGGCTGATGCTGGAACTCAGACACATGGTCTTTCCATGTGGCTATTTGACGTCTTTACAATAAGGAACTAGAGAGCCTCTTGATGAAGGTGAAAAAAGAGAGTAAAAAAGCTGATTTAAAACTCAACAATCAAAAAACTAAGTTCATGGCATCCGGTCCCATCACTTCATGGCAAATAGATAGGGAAGCAATGGAAACAGTGGCAGACTTTATTTTCTTGGACTCCAAAATCACTGCAGATGGTGACTGCAGCCATTAAAATGCACTTGCTCCTTGGAAAAAAAGTTATGACAAATCTAGACAGCATATTAAAAAGCAGAGACATTACTTTGCCAACAAAGGGTCCGTATAGCTAAAGCTATGGTTTTTCCAGTGGTCATGTATGGATGTGAGAGTTAGGCCATAAAGAAGGCTGAGTGCCAAAGATGTGATGCTTTTGAACTGTGGTGTTGGAGAAGACTCTTGAGAGTCCCTTGGACTGCAAAGAGATCAAACCAGTCAATCCTAAAGGAAATCAATCCTGAATATTCATTGGATGGACTGATGCTGAAGCTGAAGCTCCAATACTTTGGTGAACTGATGTGAAGTGTGGACTCATTAGAAAAAACACTGTTGCTGGGAAAGATTGAAGGCAGGAGGAGAAGGGGACGACAGAGGATGAGATGGTTGGATGGCATCATTGACTCAATCGACATGAGTTTGAGCAAGCTCCGGGAGATGGTGAAGAACAGGGAAGCCTGGCCTGCTGCAGTCCATGGGATTGAAAAGAGTCGGACACAACTGAGCGACTGAACAACAGCAATACAGTAGGTGGCTAAGGTCCAAGAATGAGCATCCCAAGAGGATAAGGTGGAAGCTGTGTCAACTCTTATGGCAGGGGAGAAAAGACATGTAATGTTGCTTCCACTGTAGTCACAGTTCTACCTAGTTTTAAGTGGGTTATTTAACCCCCTATCTCTCAGTGGAGGAGTGCCAGCATTCCATGGTAAGGAAAGTAGTTGGATGGAATATACTGGTGTAGACGTTTTAGGAAAGTATAATCTACCATAGTGGTGATGGGAAACCATTAGGGCTAATTGTTGCTCAGCGTTCTACTTGAAAAGAATTAATGCCTATTCAATTATTTATCTAAACACAAACATGGCTATAAACTCAGTCATATCAGTGTAATTATATGCATTTCAACCAGAGTCAAAGTAACTCTTGCTTATTTAAATTATACCCTAGAAACAAAAATTAGTATATAAGGAAAAAAAAGGAGAAAATGACTAATCACATTGCAACCTTTCCTGGTTCAAGTAAAAATTAGGAGCTAAAAATCTCCTAAATTATCTTTGGTCAAATTACATAAAAAGTTAATCAGTACAAGTGACTTTTCAGTGTAATTGTTTCAAAACTGCTAACAGATTTTTATGGGATAGTGTGCAAAATCAGTGGCCCAATATGAAGGCAACACTGCCGTTTGACTGTCCCAGAGCCCAGTTTTCCAAGATGATAATTACCTGCAGGCTTACACACATATTGAGATGAGGGGGAAAAATATTTTCCTTATGATTTTCTAACTTGCCCCTCCTAAGAATAAGGATCCCAAATGGCTTAAATGGTTTTTATTTAGATTATTTTACTTTTCTCTTCTCAGAGTTTTTCCAGATTTAGGTTCCATAACAACCCACTGACACCATACCTCACCTTCTGCTTTTTCAAAGAAAACAGAGCATGACAAGGCAAGGATGGGGAAATTCCTAAAACAGTTCACTGTTATAAATGACTTCTAATGAGAGCCCATTTTACCTTTTCAGACCCTACCGTTTTTGTTTATGCTTTTTACGCCTTTAAATTTGATCTGCAAAGTTTCTTTGCTCTGAATTTTCCCTTGGGATTTAAAAATATTTTGCCCTTTGATTTGTTATTAATATTCTGTTGGTGCCTTAGAGCATTTTGTATTGTGGATACACACCTTTCCCATGGCTAAGGAACTGTTCAGTTCAGTTCAGTCACTCAGTCATGTCCGACTCTTTGTGACCCCATGGATTGCAGCATGCCAGGCCTCCCTGTCCATCATCAACTCCCAGAGCTTGCTCAAATTCATGTCCATCAAGTCTGTGATGCCATCTAACCATCTCATCCTCTGTCGTCCCCTTCTCCTCCTGCCTTC
>NW_011494770.1:5973922-5975808 GCF_000754665.1 Bison bison bison
ATTCCTTCCAAAGAACACCCAGAACTGATCTCCTTTAGGATGGACTGGTTGGATCTCCTTGCAGTCCAAAGGACTCTCAAGAGTCTTCTCCAACACCACAGTTCAAAAGCATCAATTCTTCTGTGTTTAGCTTTCTTTATAGTCCAACTCTCACATCCATACATGACTACTGGAAAAACCATAGCCTTGACTAGATGGACCTTTGTTGGCAAAGTAATGTCTCTGCTTTTTAACATGCTGTCTAGGTAGTCATAACTTTTCTTCTAAGGAGTAAGCGTCTTTTTATTTCATGGCTGCAGTCTCCATCTGCAGTGATTTTGGAGCCCAAGAAAATAAAGTCTGACACTGTTTTCCACTGTTTCTCCATCTATTTGCCACGAAGTGATGGGACTGGATGCCATGATCTTAGTTTTCTGAATGTTGAGCTTTAAGCCAACTTTTTCACTCTCCTCTTTCACTTGCATCAAGAGGCTCTTTAGTTCTTCACTTTCTGCCATAAGGGTGGTGTCATCTGCATATCTGAGGTTATTGATATTTCTCCCAGCAACAAGACCTTCTAGAACTAACACCCCCAAAAAATGTCTTTTTCATTAGAGGGGACTGGGATGCAAATGTAGGAAGTCAAGAAACACCTGGAGTAACAGGCAAATTTGGCCTTGAGGTACAGAATGAAGCAGGGCAAAGGCTAATAGAGTTCTGCCAAGAGAATGCACTGGTAATGGCAAACACCCTCTTCCAACAATGCAATAGAAGACTACACATGGACATCACCAGATGGTCAACACCGAAATCAGATTGATTATATTCTTTGCAGCCAAAGATGGTGAAGCTCTATACAGTCAGCAAAAACAAGACCAGGAGCTGACTGTGGCTCAGATCATGTTCTCCTTATTGCCAAATTCAGACTTAAATTGAAGAAAGTAGGGAAAACCACTAGACCATTCAGGTATGACCTAAATCAAATCCCTAACGATTATACAGTGGAAGTGAGAAATAGATTTAAGGGACTAGATCAGAGTGCCTGATGAACTATGGACAGAAGGAACTGTATATGTCCTTAAACTAAATGTACATAGGCAGCATTCAAGATGATACATGGAAGTGGACAGGCTGTAGTTCCAAGAAGTTATGTGTGCAATAACAATGTAAGTCCAGAAAGCCTCAATTGAGACAAGAATGGACAGATAAGTATTTCATCTTCTCAGTGAAGTATTTTCAACCAACTATCTTTCTTATCCAACTTTTCTCAGATTTCTAATCAGAACTAATACATTCACCTTGGTCATGATTTTTCAGACAATGCAACAATCAAACCACCTGATCTTTCTTTAATTATTTGGTTATCTTCCCCATGGCTCTACTTATTCCTTATCTAAGAGCATCCACTGGATCATCGAAAAAGCAAGAGAGTTCCAGAAAAACATCTATTTCTGCTTTATTGACTATGCCAAAGCCTTGGACTGTGTGGATCACAATAAACTGTGGAAAATTCTGAAAGAGATGGGAATACCAGACCACCTTGACCTGCATCTTGAGAAACCTGTATGCAGGTCAGGAAGCAACAGTTAGAACTGGACATGGAACAAAAGACTGGTTCCAAATAGGAAAAGGAGTATGTCAAGGCTGTATATTGTCACCCTGCTTATTTAACTTATATGCAGAGTACATCATGAGAAACGCTGGGCTGGAAGAAGCACAAGCTGGAATCAAGATTGCTGGGAGACATATCAATAACGTCAGATATGCAGATGACACCACCCTTATGGCAGAAAGTGAAGAGGAACTAAAAAGCCTCTTGATGCAAGTGAAAGAGGAGAGTGAAAAAGTTGGCTTAAAGCTCAACATTCAGAAAACGAAGATCATGGCATCCGGTTCCATCACTTCAT
>NW_011494770.1:5975921-5983598 GCF_000754665.1 Bison bison bison
GGGCTCCCAAATCACTGCAGATGGTGATTGCAGCCATGAAATTAAAAGACGCTTACTCCTTGGAAGGAAAGTTATGACCAACCTAGATAGCATATTCAAAAGCAGAGACATTGCTTTGCAAACAAAGGTCTGTCTGGTCAAGGCTATGGTTTTTCCAGTGGTCATGTATGGATATGAGAGTTGGACTGTGAAGAAAGCTGAGTGCCGAAGAATTGGTGCTTTTGAACTGTGGTGTTGGAGAAGACTCTTGAGAGTCCCTTGGACTGCAAGGAGATCCAACCAGTCCATTCTAAAGGAGATCAGTCCTGGGTGTTCATTGGAGAGACTGATTGTGAAGCTGAAACTCCAATACTTGGGTCACCTCGTGTGAAGAGTTAACTCATTGGAAAAGTCTCTGATGCTGGGAGGGATTGGGGCAGGAGGAGAAGGGGACGACAGAGGTTGAGATGGCTGGATGGCATCATGGACTCGATGAACATGAGTTTCGGTGAACTCCGGGAGTTCGTGATGGACAGGGAGGCCTGGGGCCTGGTGTGATGCAATTCATGGGGTCGCAAAGAGTAGGACAGGAATGAGCAACTGAACTGAACTGAAGACTCTATAGACTTTTAAGCTGCAATTGTTAATCACTGCTTGAAAAAGAGGCATAAAATGGAGGAAATTAGCATATTAATCAGCTTATCTATCCTTGCCTTTGCTTATCAAAGTAGACTCAAGTTTGGTGGGGTCTGTAGGTTATTCAGTTTTGGAGTTCTTTTCTAGGAAAAGAAATAAGAAATGATTTAAAAATTATTTTGAAAAGTAAGTATGTATTTATATTAAAAATAATCTCAGAAGATGACAAATGCATTTAAAAAGCTGACAAATACCACAATTTTATTATAATAAAATCTATAAAAATAACATAGTACATCTATGAATTGCCTATCTCACTTCCATCTTACTTTTTCCTACATTTTTACCTGCCTGCAGTTTGATCACCTCTTCCCATGACAATAATTTTGTAATATTTTCTGTAGAGAGCATAGGAATATAATTCAATCTTTCTATTCATATAAATTTTCAACAAATATCTTAAAATTCTAGTATGTGCCTGGCATCATGGTATACAAATTTGAATCTTTTTTATAGTTTGGTGAGTTCAGATTTCTTGAAAACCTACTTTAAATTATGATTTGTTGGCATTTTCCACCTTTGTTCAATGTACACCTTTTAAATGCACTTATGCTTTGCTGTAGAATTCTACAGGTCTAATTAAAAGCATCACCTCTGTCATAACGCAATGAAGTACACATATTAACCACCGAATATGTGTTACTACAGGTCTAATTAAAAGCATCACGTCTGTCATAGGCAGTGAAGTAAGTACACATATTAACCATTGAATATGTGTAACCACAAAATAGTTTCACATAAAATTTGTTTAAATGCTAAGGGATTGATCACTGTGGAATAAAGATATGTCTAAACATTTTTTTTTAATGTGGACCATTTTTAAAGGCTATTGAATTTGTTACAAGATTATGTCTATTCTATGTCTTGATTTTTTGGCTAAGAGGCATGTGGGATCTCAGCTCCCCGACAAAGGATCAAATCTGCACCCCCTCCATTGAGAGGTGAAATCTTAATGACTGGACCACTGGAGAAGTCCCTAAAAAAAATCCTGAAGTTTTCTTGCTACAGCACAGAGCTGAGAAAACATTTGAGAATCATCAGCCCTGCCAAAGGGCAAGAAAGTACTAAATGTTCTGATGGACCAAGACACCTGGAAGTAAAGATGCAAAAGCCTCATGGGGACAATACCATTGGAGACAGTGGAAAAGTTCAAGGGTGTCAGTGTGATGAATGGCAGCACCAAGGCACGAAACCAGACCAATCCCGTCTCAATGGGGATCAACATAACATTCAAGGATCAAATGTGCTCCATCCACTGCAGTGGAAGTCAGTGGGGGCCTTAGGATAATTTTTCGGATGCTTTCTATGTATCAGGGGCTGTTTCAGGCGTTATCTTGAATTAGGACATTTAAATCCTTACTTCCTTTTAGGTTGTTCAAGTTTTATTTACCATCTTACAGTATAGTTAATATGGCATCAGAGGACAAGCAATTGACCCAAGATTGCATAGTTGATAAATGGAAGAATAAGGCTTTTCACGCAGGACGCTCTTAAGCACTGTAGTAATTGCCACCATGCTAAATATTTTCTCTTTCTCTGCTGAGAAGTTGCAGAAACTTTTTACTGCGCCCATGTTTCTCAACGGGATGGAATTCTCATCTTCAAATTGACTAAATATGTGAAAGAGATTGGATTTCACTGAAAGAGACTCTGCAAAGAAACTAGCTTTATTGATATAAAATTAACATATCATACATTTTATTCATTTAAAGTGTACACTTTTTACAGTGGTTTTTGGTGTATTTTCAGAGATGTGTAACCATCACCACAATCAATTTTAGAACATTCCCATCACTTCCAATGAACCCACTGCCCATTAGCAGTCACTCCCCATTTGCCCCCAACATTTCTGGCCCTATGCAGTCCTTAACCTACTTTCTGCCTCTAGATTTGCTTCGTTGGACATTTCATAAAAATAGAGTCATGCAATATTTGATTTGCTACTGACTTCTTTAGTTTAATGTTTCTAAGATTCATTCATGTGGTAGCATATCATCAGTATTTATTCTTTTTATTGTCAAATAATATTCTATTTTATAAATTTACCACTTAAAAAAAAATCATTCCACAGTTAATGAACATTTGAGTTGATCCTGACTTGTGATTATCATGAATAATGATGCTATGAACATCTGTGTACAACTTTTTCTGTGAACAAATGTTTTGTTTTTTTGGAGGTATACAAAAACAGAGATTTGTAATGTAGAAATTTCTATTCACAGCCTATATTTCCATATTACCCACTCTCTCTTTCTTACCTTGCCAACAGTTTCTTTTTCCAGAATCCTATTGATAGTGGTGTCTACAAAGTTATGAAATTCTTCTACCTTACAAATATATTTTACATGTTACAAATTCATTGAACAAAATGTATATTATTTATTTGAGTTTTGTATTAGCTACTATATTGGATGCTGGAGATACAAAATAAGCTAAAGGATGTTCTGCTGTTAAGGAATTTATATCTAGAACATAAACAATTAGAATATCATTAACATATATTATAGCAGAAACAACCAAAGGGTACTCTGAATGTCCAGAGTAGGGGTGCTTATTCCGTCAGAGTCAGGGAAGGCATCACAGAATGTGTGATGCTACTGTGACTCTCCTGAGTAAGAAAAGGGGACATGAAGATTGAAGGGAATTCTAGCAGAAAGGATAGCATGTGCAAATGTCCTGGGACGGGAAGAGTTTGAAACACTAAAAGTAGGAACTGTGGCATACATTGCCTCAGGCAGGGTGGTGGAGTGGTATCTGGTGAGGCGTGAAATCAACCAGCAGTGAAATTACAAAGGACGCTGCTGTCTTTCCAAGGATCAAACTTATTTTGTAAGCAATGTGGCTCCGTTGAAAGACTTTAAACTGGAGGATTAGTTACTTCTAGAACACTTAGAATAACATGAACTTTGAAAAAGTGAACCTTATAAAGAATTCCTGAACCATATTTATAATCATATTTCATAACAAAGTGCTTGACAGCCCAGGATTGGTGGTTGAAAGAATATATCTGTGTAGGAAGAAGGTTTTGCCCAGGCATTATTACTTTTCTGGTATTCCCTATCAAGTGTAGTTCACATCTAAATATAGAACACTTTGACTTTTAGTTTGTTCTTGTAGAGTCATTCTGCCTTATGAAGTTCATGACCCTACCACTGACTTTTCAAAGTTTTTATATGTTCTGCATTAAGCTCTATAATACCACACAGAAATCTAAAAAGCACCTACCGAATTCCTTTGAAGATCTGTTTCAGCTTCCCTGAATACGTTCTTGTTTGTTTAGTTATGCTGTCAGTGCTTCTGTGGAATATGGAATGCCTGGACAGCCTCAAGCCCTCTGGGGGCAAAACTCTATCTTGATTAAGAACCTATTCATTGGATCTTGCCAGTTTTCACTCAGCTAAATGATTTTTTAAAAAGAAAGAGAGAGAGATGGACAGACAGACAGACAGAAAGAAAGAAAGGAATTACACATGAAGGTAGTCAGAGGAAATTCCAAAGAGCAGTGTAAGAATTTTATTAGGTCAGACAGAGGGTTATAGAACTAATTTAGAAGCTCAGGAAGAAAATTAAGTCATTTGTCTATGGCATTACATATATTTAGAAATGATAAAGATGACTATACATGTACATTATTAATGTATAATCATAATCACAGAACTGCAAAGGACCCCCCAAATGAACCTCTACCTACATATCTCATTATATTCTTTGGAGTACAGGCATTTAATTAGAAAACTCTATAACTTTTCTTGTATGCTGTGTTGACTGTCAGAATTACAATGATTCTCCCTCTTTTCCAGCTGTTTCTCTCTTAATGCTTAAGATCAATTCCTTTATTCATTTTAAGAATTATGAGGAATTCTCTGGGTGTCCAGTGGTTAGGACTCTGCGCTTTCCACTGCAAGAGAAATGGGTTTGATCTGTGTGGAGGAACTAAGATCATGCAAACCGCTTCAAGATGTATACCAAAAAAAAAAAAAACCAAAAAAAGAATTATAGCGTACAGAAGTCATCATAATGTATTTTCCAAAATTCCTTTTAAGTATTTCAGTAGCTGTCAAGAGCAGTTTTGTTTCAGAAACACGAGAAAATTTTAAATTTAAGTTTAAAATGATCAGTTTAGAATAGATAACAGAAAACAAACTGCACTCCAGGAAATACTGACGTATTGCCAAATGAATCCTAAGAAACTGCAAGCTGCAAAGTGAAGCCAAAAAAAAAAAGCAGCATATTCTTTGTTAACGACTCTTCAATAAAGGTTCTAAAAACTTTATCATGTAATTATGCTACTTTCACTTTTAATTAAAAAAAATTGATATTAAATCATTTGTATAGTTTGTGGTATTTGTTAAATTTCTCATAGCTACAAATTATTATATAAATAATAATTTATATAGTTATATTTACATAGCTATTTTATATAATTTATATAGCTATATTTATATAAATATAATAATGAGATATTTTATTTGTCTTTTAAAATTCTTTTTTTTTCTTAATTCATTTATACATTTATTAACCTCCACTTGCTCTAAATCAGAAGCCATACTAAGAACTGGGGGATCCCAATCAAGAATAAAACAAAGTATTGCAGCTCTCAGTGTTGAGTTTTATTTGCAAAAATGTAATATTTTAAGCCATCATTAAAACAATTGAAGTAGGCACTTATTCCTGCTGCTGCTGCTGCTGCTGCTGCTAAGTCACTTCAGTCGTGTCCGACTCTGTGCGACCCCATAGACGGCAGCCCACCAGGCTCCCCCGTCCCTGGGATTCTCCAGGCAAGAACACTGGAGTGGGTTGCCATTTCCTTCTCCAATGCATGAAAGTGAAAAGTGAAGTCGCTCAGTCGTGTCTGACGCTTAGCAACCCCATGGACTGCAGCCCACCAGGCTCCTCCATCCATGGAATTTTCCAGGCAACAGTACTGGAGTGGGGTGCCATTGCCTTCTCCAAAATTCATAATTTTATTTGGCAAACATTCAAAGTGCCAGACATTAGGGTGTTGAAGAAGCAGATATAAAGCATTCTAATTAGTGGTGTAAAGAACTAGCATTTACTGAGTACCAAAGGAGTTCAGAGCATGTCACCCAAAAATATTCTTTGGTATATTGATTACTTTGAGTTGAAGTAACTTGAGAAACACCAAGAAAAGCTCTCAGACTTTTTCCTTTCCACTTAAAAGCACATCATAAAATTTGCTTATGAAAAAAGAGTCCTTCCCATACCAGGAGTTGATGCTGAAATGGGTTTTATAAACTTACTGAAACATCGGAGAGGAGCTACTCCACTTTCAAGGTCAGGAGGGGTGGCTGTGAGGAGATACCCCTCGTCCAAGGTAAGGAGCAGCAGCTGTGCTTTGCTTGAGCAGCCGTGAAGAGATACCCCAGGTCCAAGGTAAGAGAAACCCAAGTAAGACGGCAGGTGTTGCGAGAGGCATCAGAGGGCAGACAAACAAACCATAATCACAGAAAACTTGTCAATCTAATCACACGGATCACAACCTTGTCTAACTCAATGAAACTAAACCATGCCATGTGGGGACACCCAAGATGGGCAGGTCATGGTGGAGAGGTCTGACAGAATGTGGTCCACTGGAGAAGGGAAAGGCAAACCACTTCAGTAATGTTGCCTTGAGAACCCCATGAACAATATGACAAGGCTAAATGATAGGATACTGAAAGAGGAACTCCCCTGGTCGGTAGGTGCCCAATATGCTACTGAAGATCAGTGGACAAATAACTCCAGAAAGAAAGAAGGGATGGAACCAAAGCAAAAACAATACCCAGTTGTGGATGTGACTGGTGATAGAAGCAAGGTCCGATGCTGTGAAGAGCAATATTGCATAGGAACCTGGAATGTTAGGTCCATGAATCAAGGCAAATTGGAAGTGGTCAAACAGGAGATGGCAAGAGTGAACGTCGACATTCTAGGAATCAGCGAACTAAAATGGACTGGAATGGGTGAATTTAACTCAGGTGACCATTATATCTACTACTGTGGGCAGGAATCCCTTAGAAGAAATGGAGTAGCCATCATGGTCAACAAAAGAGTCTGAAATGCAGTACTTGGATGCAATATCAAAAATGACAGAATGATCTCTGTTCATTTCCAGGGCAAACCATTCAATATCACAGTAATCCAAGTCTATGCCCAAACCAGTAATGCTGAAGAAGCTGAACTTGAACGGTTCTCTGAAGACCTACCAGACCTTTTAGAACTAATACCCAAAAAAGCTGTCCTTTTCATTATAGGGGACTGGAATGCAAAAGTAGGAAGTCAAGAAACACCTGGGGTAACAGGGAAATTTGGCCTTGGAGTACAGAATGAAGCAGGGCAAAGGCTAATAGAGTTTTGTCAAGAGAACGCACTGGTCATAGCAAACACCCTCTTCCAACAACAGCAAGAGAAGACTCTACACATGGACATCATCAGATGGTCAATAGTGAAATCAGATTGATTATATTCTTTGCAGCCAAACATGGAGAAGCTCTATACAGTCAGCAAAAACAAGACCAGAAGCTGACTGTGGCTTAGATCATGAACTCCTTATTGCCAAATTCAGACTGAAATTGAAGAAAGGAAGGAAAAACCACTAGACCATTCAGATATGACCTAAATCAAATCCTTTATGATTATACAGTGGAAGTGAGAAATAGATTTAAGGGACTAGATCTGATAGAGTGCCTGATGAACTATGGATGGAAGTTCGTGACATTGTGCAGGAGACAGGGATCAAGAACATCCCCATGGAAAAGAAATGCAAAAAAGCAAAATGGCTGTCTGGGGAGGCCTTACAAATAGCTGTGAAAAGAAGAGAAGCGAAAAGCAAAGGAGAAAAGGAAAGATACAAGCATCTGAATGCAGAGTTCCAAAGAATAGCAAGGAGAGATAAGAAAGCCTTCCTCAGTGACTAATGCAAAGAAATAGAGGAAAACAACAGAATGGGAAAGACTAGAGATCTCTTCAAGAAAATTAGAGATACCAAGGGAACATTTCATGCAA
>NW_011494770.1:5983698-5984247 GCF_000754665.1 Bison bison bison
CAGACTGGTTCCAAATTGGGAAAGGAGTACGTCAAGGCTGTATATTGTCACCCTGCTTATTTAACTTCTATGCAGAGTACATCATGAGAAACACTGGGCCTTAGGAAGCACAAGCTGGAATCAAGATAGCTGGGAGAAATATCAATAGCTTCAGATATGCAGATGACACCACCCTTATGGCAGAAAGTGAAGAAGAACTAAAGAGCCTCTTGATGAAAGTGAAAGAGGAGAGTGAAAAAGTTGGCTTAAAGCTCAACATTCAGAAAACTAAGATCATGGCATCCGGTCCCATCACTTCCGGGAATTAGATGGGGAAACAGTGGAAACAGTGTCAGACCTTATTTTTTGGGGCTCCCAAATCACTGCAGATGGTGACTGCAGCCATGAAATTAAAAGACGCTTACTCCTTGGAAGGAAAGTTATGACCAACCTAGATAGCATATTCAAAAGCAGAGACATTACTCTGCCAACAAAGGTCCGTCTAGTCAAGGCTATGGTTTTTCCAGTGGTCATGTATGGATATGAGAGTTGGACTGTGAAGAAAGCTGA
>NW_011494770.1:5984347-5985053 GCF_000754665.1 Bison bison bison
GTGTGATCACTCACCTAGAGCCAGACATCCTGGAATGTGAAGTCAAGTGGGCCTTAGAAAGCATCACTACGAACAAAGCTAGTGGAGGTGATGGAATTCCAGTTGAGCAATTTCAAATCCTGGAAGATGATGCTGTGAAAGTGCTGCACTCAATATGCCAGCAAATTTGGAAAACTCAGCAGTGGCCACAGGACTGGAAAAGGTCAGTTTTCATTTCAATCCCAAAGAAAAGAATGCCAAAGAATGCTCAAACTACCACACAATTGCACTCATCTCACACGCTAGTAAAGTAAGGCTCAAAATTCTCCAAGTTAGGCTTCAGCAATGCGTGAACCGTCAACTTCTAAATGTTCAAGCTGGTTTTAGAAAAGGCAGAGGAACCAGAAATCAAATTGCCAACATCTGCTGGATCATCGAAAAACAAGAGAGTTCCAGAAAAACATCTATTTCTGCTTTATTAACTATGTCAAAGCCTTTGACTGTGTGGATCACAATAAACTGTGGAAAATTCTGAAAGAGATGGGAATACCAGACCACCTGACCTGCCTCTTGAGAAATCTGTATGCAGATCAGGAAGCAACAGTTAGAATTGGAAATGGAACAACAGACTGGTTCCAAATTGGGAAAGGAGTACGTCAAGGCTGTATATTGTCACCCTGCTTATTTAACTTATATGCAGAGTACATCATGAGAAACACTGGGCCTT
>NW_011494770.1:5985153-5989749 GCF_000754665.1 Bison bison bison
GGGCTCCCAAATCACTGCAGATGGTGACTGCAGCCATGAAATTAAAAGACGCTTACTCCTTGGAAGGAAAGTTATGACCAACCTAGATAGCATATTCAAAAGCAGAGACATTACTCTGCCAACAAAGGTCCGTCTAGTCAAGGCTATGGTTTTTCCAGTGGTCATGTATGGATATGAGAGTTGGACTGTGAAGAAAGCTGAGTGCCAAAGAATTGATGCTTTTGAACTGTTGTGTTGGAAAAGATTCTTGAGTCCCTTGGACTGCAAGGAGATCCAACCAGTCTATTCTAAAGGAGATCAGGCCTGGGTGTTCTTTGGAAGGACTGATGCTAAAGCTGAAACTCCAATACTTCGGCCACCTCTTGCGAAGAGTTGACTCATTGGAAAGGACCGTGATGCTGGGAGGGATTGGGGGCAGGAGAAGGGGACCACAGAGAATGAGATGGCTGGATGGCATCACCAACTCAACGGACATGAGTTTGGGTGAACTCTGGGAGTTGGTGATGGACAGGGTGGCCTGGCATGCTGAGATTCATGAGGTCGCAAAGAGTCGGACACGACTAAGCGACTGAAATGAACTGAACTGAAAGATTTGATAGACACTGTCAAACACATGTAAAAATTACCATTCAAGCCACTTTCAAATATGAATTGAATTTGTATCATTCTTTTCTCTTTCAGTTATGGATAATAAAAAGCTGAAAATAAGCTTTTTATTTCTATAATTTAATGTAAAGTATCACCAGTTCAAAAACTAAGTGTAGTTCTTCAGTATAATAAAGAGGTTGGTTTTTCACATAGCATTGTTCATTTTGTAATCTAAGAAATGACATTTAATAATAGGTTATAGATTTGTTCATTAGTAACATTCATCACCATTTAAGGCCAGTGCCGTGTCTTAAAGCTATACTGAATACTCAGCATGTAACTGTGTTCAATGAACGGTCAATAAATCCTTTATGACGCTGATGATAATCCTTTCCATCCAAAGCTAAAGACAGATAGCTGTTCATAAGAAGTATTAATGCAGACTGGGGCATATACATAAAAACACGAATTACATATACAAATGCATGGTGACCTATCATAGCTAGCTTATCAATGAAAATACAGCCGTTTAATTAGAGTCTTTTTCGTCTTTAAAGTTTTAACTAATTCCTATACCAAACCTAAAGTTTGTTAACTCCTATCAGAGCCTAAATAGGCCCCAAAGATGAAAGTTGGATAAGACAAGGTTTCTGCTCTTATTGAGCACACAGTCATCTTTTACTAGATTATCAGAAGCCAAATTTGGAAAATAATTGGGAACGCTGGTGTAGGTGAAAGAATCCCGGACGAAATACACGGTTCAAAACAACGAACTATCCGTGGTGGACTTCTTCTCTTTCGAAAGTCCCGTCAATCAAGCTATCTGTGGGCGGGGCCACGCCGAAACCTACCCCTCCCTTGAGTTCCAGTAGTACGCACGCGTCCTCGGGGAGGCGGCTGACCCTGAGAGGTTGCCGTACTCAGATAAGACGCCGCGCATGCGCAGGGGCTGTGGCCTGCGGGAAGCCAAGATGGCGTATAGGTGTATTTGGGGCCGCAGTTGGCGTGTTACCAGTATCTGAGCCGGTAGTTTGTAAGGGGCTGTGGCAAACGCCCTCTCCGCTGTCATGGCCCGGCATCGGAATGTCCGAGGTTATAACTACGATGAAGGTAAGTGGTAGGATCATGCCAGGACGTTATCTTCACCTTTCAGGCCGGGCTCGCAGACGGTTGGCACCACCTTCCATATGTTAGCTTTTCGTCAGTGGTGCCAGGCTGGAGTTCAGAGGAGGCTTATTTGGGGAACGTTACAGGACGTCTGAGTGCTAGCGAATGGCGTTGTTACATGGCGTTCTTTTAAGTCGTGGTTTTTGTCCTCTGGGATTAATTTTATTTGGGGCAGGGGAGGTGCTGCTGGGCCTCATTTGGGAAGGATATTTGAAGAGGCTGGGATTCGGTGATACTAACACACGTAAGCATTATCACCACCCCCATTGTTTTCTCCCAGGTCGGTTACATGGCTTTATGTAGCTCCTCTCGACCCTTCTTTCAGAAGTGCCCATGAGACTGTTATTTGTAGAACCCGGATTGACTTAATGCTTATATTCAGCTGTTCTGCTGTAACTGTCAGATTTACTTGGTAAATCTTGTGTATGTGTTCATATACACTTAGTGCAGAATCTAGCTTGCGTTAGCTAACTTATTTTTTATGCTTTTCAAATTAAATTGAAAACTTAGGAGATGGTAGAAGAAAATACGTATTAAAAAGGCCCAGAGAGTAAGTTGATCAGATTTTGACGCATGTATTTAATTCTTGGTTGGTCATGCTCAATATAAATATACTTTAGAGGGGAAAAAGTAGCATTAGAAGAAAGGAGGTTTTGGAAAGGACTTGCTGATTTTAAAAGTGAAGTAAAGGGGGGAAAATGTGAAAGTTGTCCAGGAGTTTAAAAAGATAATTAGTTTGGGACAAACATTTCTAGGCAATGGATAGTTACCAGCATCACCTAGCATCATAAAAGCTAAAATTATAAATATGAAGGAATGCAAACGAATAAAGAGCAATCACTTTGCTGAGTACAGAGTGTGAAGCATGCTTAGTATATTGGCAATCGTTATTAGCATTCCAAGCAAATTATTTTAGAACATCACTATGCTAATCATAGTGGAGGGAGGCTAATACCCTGTGCTACATTTCCAGACGGTGATCCAGTCAACCTGGCACATGTGAGGTTCCTGGGGATCACTTAAGAAGTCTTTTTAAATATTGCATTGGATGTTAAGTGTTGCCTGTGGAGCACTGTTACCTGAGAAATGACTTTAGCCTGGGAGATATTTTTGAAAATACATTGTAAAAGATATGAATAGGCCTCATTACTACTTATTCATTTCTTTTTACAATTTTTTTTAATTGGTGAAAAATTGCTTTACAGTGTTGTGTTGGTTTCTATCATACAACAGTGCCAATCAGTCATTATATATAAGAGATCAGTCCTGGGTGTTCATTGGAAGGACTGATGTTGAAGCTGAAACTCCAATACTTTGGCCACCTGATGTGAAGAGCTGATTCATTTGAAAAGACCCTGATGCTGGGAAAGATTGAGGGTAGGAGGAGAAGGGGAGGACAGAGGATGAGATGGTTGGATGGCATCACCGACTCAATGGACATGGGTTTGGGTGGACTCCAAGAGTTGATGATGGAGTCCTGGGATGCTGCGGTTCATGGGGTCGCAAAGAGTCGGACATGACAGAGCGACTGAACTGAACTGTTGTGTGAGTTTCTATTGTACAACAATGCCAATCAGTCATTAGATATATTCCCTCCCTCTTGAGCCTCTCTCCCTTCCTCCCATTCCACCCCTCTAGGTCATCACAGTTGTTCATTTCTTTAATAGATATTGTGTCCTCAATCAACATTAACTGAGTGCTTAGAAAACTGTTAAAGAGTTTTGGGGACCAACAGTAAGACGTTTGAGAGAGTCTAAAGTGGAAAATACACGAGTAGCAGATGATTATGAAATGCTACACAGTGTGCTTATAAAGTGCTGTGGGAGCTACTTAAGTGATTACACTGTTGAGAATGAATGGGAAGAGTTCAGCAGAACTTATGTGTGAAGGAAGGCATCCTGAAGGAGGTGCTTGACTGGAGGGAGTGAGTGCCAAGTATCTTCTCACTTTAGAGATCCCAGATCAGGTGGTTGGTTGTCAGATTATTTGGAACAGTTGTTGACATCATAACCAAGCTGTTCCTATAGCATCAGAGGTTCATCCCCTTTTTTGTTTATAAAAGTTCTACTTACTTTAAGTGTCTGGTTTATTTCTCATCTTCCGTGTTAAGCTTTCTCTTCTCTCAGATAATAATTTAAGAATTCTCAAAAGTACTGTAACTTCATTACAGAGATTTTGTGCTCCCAAACTTATAGGTTCCTCTACTTAACTTTGATTTTGTTCTTCTCTGTTGTATGGGTAGTACTTTACATGACTGCCTCAGTCAGTCAGTTCAGTCATTCAGTCGTGTCCAGCTCTTTGCGACCTCATGGACTGCAGCACGCCAGGCTTCCCTGTCCATTGCCAACCCCTGGAGCTTGCTCACACTCATGTCCATTGCGTTGGTGATGCCATCTAACCATCTCATCCTATGTCATTTCCTTCTCCTCCTGCCTTCAGTCTTTCCCAGCATCAGGGTCTTTTACAGTGAATTAGTTCTTTGAATCAGGTGGCTAAAGTGTTGGAATTTCAGGACTTATTTCCTTTAGGATGGACTGGTTTGATCTCTTTGCAGTCCAAGGGACTCTCAAGAGTCTTCTCCAACACCACAGTTCAAAAGCATCAATTCTTCTGTGCTCAGCTTTCTTCACAGTCCATCTCTCACATCCATACATGGCTACTGGAAAAACCATAGCTTTGACTAGATGGACTTTTGTTGGCAAAGTAATGTCTCTGCTTTTTAATATGCTGTCTAGGTTGGTCATAGCTTTTCATACAAGGAGCAAGCAAGTGTTTTAATTTCATGGCTGCAGTCACCATCTGCAGTGATTTTGGAGCCGAAGAAAATAGTCTTTCATTGTT
>NW_011494770.1:5989858-5993783 GCF_000754665.1 Bison bison bison
ACTTTCATCAAGAGGCTCTTTAGTTCCTCTTCACTTTCTGCCATAAGGGTGGTGTCATCTGCATATCTGAGGTTATTGATGTTTCTCCCGGCAATCTTGATTCCAGTTTTTTGTGCTATATCCAGGCCAGCATTTCGCATGATGTACCCTGCATATAAGTTAAATAAGCAGGGTGATGATATACAGCCTTGACGTATTCCCTTCCCAGTTTGAAACCAGTCTGTTGTTCCATGTCCAGTTCTAACTGTTGCTTCTTGACTTGCATACATATTTTTCAGGAGGCAGGTCAGTTGGTCTGGTATTCTCATCGCTTTGAGAATTTTCCACAGTTTGTTGTGATATACACCATCAAATGTTTTGGAATAGTGAAAGCAGAAATAGATGTTTTTCTGGAATTCCCGTGCTTTTTCTATGATCCAGTGTATGTTGGCAATTTGATCTCTGGTTCCTCTGCCTTTTCTCAATCCAGCATGAACATCTGGAAGTTCACTGTTCACCTACTCTTGAAGCCTGACTTGGAGAATCTTGAGCATTACTTTGCTAGCGTGTGAGATGAGTGCAATTGTGCGGTAGTTTGAACATTCTTTGGCATTGCCCTTCTTTGGGATTGCAGTGAAAACTGACCTTTTCCAGTTCTATGGCCACTGCTGAGTTTTCCAAATTTGTTGGCATACTGAGTGCAGCACTTTAGCACCATCATCTGAGGATTTGAAATAGCTCAACTGGAATTCCATCACCTCCTCTTTGTTCCTAGTGATGCTTTCTAAGGCCCACTTGACTTCATTCCAGGATGTCTGGCTCTAGGTGAGTGATCACACCATTGTGATTATCTGGGTCATGAAGATCTTTTTTGTGTGGTTCTGTGTATTCTTGCTACCTCTTCTTAATATCTTCTGCTTCTGTTAGGTCCATACCATTTCTGTCCTTAATTGTGCCGACATTTGCATGAAATGTTCCCTTGGTATCTCTAATTTTCTTGAAGAGATCTCTGGTCTCACCCATTAATTAATAAAAATCCCGGGAAGGCAAAGCCTATATTTTATAATTTACTCCAGTAGCTGGCACAGTGCTTTTTATGCAGTAAATACTCCAGAATATTGTTGAGGAAAAGAACCACTTTACAGAGATCATAGGAAAGGATTCTCTTTATCTTTTGATAATTGTAACAATTTCAGGGTCCATTTCAGTGTTAAAAAAACTGACCCACTATAAAAAGAAATTGTTTTCTTCAATATCCAAGTTTTTTGTGACTGGCTTCTCATTTATTTGGTAATAATTTTTATTAATTCAGGATGGTGATTATTGTTTAATAATTTAATAAATTATTAATGTTATTGGATGTTATATGTTTTTATTGAATAATAACATTTATGTAATTTTTATTTGTCATAAGTATTTGGTCTCAGCCTTTGACCATGTAGTTCTTACTGCTGCTACATGAGTACCCTCAGAAATTAGCTAACTTTCCTTCAGAATTGGTTCACAGCATGATATTCCTGGGGATCTTTCCCTAGCCACCCTGCTCCCACTTCTGTTTTTGTTGTTCTTATGTGTGTTTCAGAGTCATTCTTTATTATGTGTCAAACACTTTGTTATACAGTTTTGTAATCACCTGGTTTCTTATCTGTCTTCCTCTTACATTTTAGGTTTGTAGAGATCTGAGAATGTGCTTGTCACTCAGTCTTGCACCCCAAATGTCTCTAATAGCCCCTTCACAGTGTTAGTATTTGTCAAGTGACTAAATACACTTAGGTAAACATATTTATGTTCCTTATGGACTTTTAGTTAATATATTGTTTGATTCATTAATTTATAATAAGGCAAGTATTAATTTATGTCAGATATTAATTTATGTCAGACCTGTGTCATGTAGTTGTCTAGAGAGTCTTGCCCTGAAGGAACTTATAGTCTCATGGAGTGAACCAGGTATGGTTCTTTGAAGACATTCAATTAGAGGAGAGTGCTAGGGAATAAAAACAGTAGGGGAGAGGCTTGCTGCTTTACCCAGAGTGGTCAGGGAAGACTTCTACAAATAGCTGATGTTTGAACTGGAACCTTAAGTGGGAGAAGGAAACAGCCTTAGGAAAACCTAGGCAAAGACCATATTATAATCAGTAGGAAAAAAGACCAATCAGCTAGAGCAGAGAGGAGTTTAGGATAAACTGGGTTTTGTACATTGCCTAGCCTTATATGAAGAGAAACTGCCTTTGTGGTCTGATTGTATACCCTGCGTTAGTCAGTTGTATGAAAAATAAATGCTTTGCTTAGAGCAGGAACTTGGTGAGAAAAATGGATGGTTGGCTTATTTCAGATTTTTGTCAATTAAAAATCTAAAAACATGTATGTCTTTTAAATATGTAAAGTCATTTAATACCTACTTTTGGTACAATTTTTGGAATTGTTTTGAGAAAAGTAGACATTGTAAGTTCCTTTAATTTAGGTGAACAGTAATTTATTTTGGAGAGAATTCAGATGCTTCCTCATTAATGACTAAGAATAGAAAACAAACTTGTAAATACTTTTATCTCTTATATTTTTATTTTAGATTTTGAAGATGATGACCTCTATGGCCAGTCTGTAGAGGATGATTATTGTATTTCGCCATCAACAGGTGAGTTTTAAAAAAAAATTTGATTTTTATTATTTAAAGATGTTAAGTAAGTATTATTGTCATTCTAGAACTAGTGTGTTCCAGAAGACTATAATATGTACCATTTAGAAAGATAATTGTTAACGTTCAGTTCAGTTTAGTTCAGTTGCTCAGTCGTGTCGGACTCTTTGTGACCCCATGAATCGCAGCACGCCATGCCTCCCTGTCCATCACCACCTCCCGGAGTTCACTCAAACTCATGTTCATCAAGTCAGTGATGCCATCCAGCCATCTCATCCTCTGTCGTCCCCTTCTCCTCCTGCCCTCAACCCTCCCAGCATCAGGGTTTTTTCCAGTGAGTCAACTCTTCACATGAGGTGGCCAAAGTATTAGAATTTCAGCTTTAGCATCAGTCCTTCAAATGAACACCCAGGACTGATTTCCTTTAGAATGGACTGGTTGGATCTCCTTGCAGTCCAAGAGACTCTCAAGAGTCTTTTCCAACACCACAGTTCAAAAGCATCAATTCTTTGGTGCTCAGCTTTCTTCACAGTCCAACTCTCACATCCATACATGACCACTGGAAAAACCATAGCCTTGACTAGATGGACCTTTGTTGGCAGAGTAATGTCTCTGCTTTTTAATATGCTATCTAAGTTGGTCATAACTTTCCTTCTGAGGAGTAAGTATCTTTTAATTTCATGGAATACGGAATGAAGCAGGGCAAAGGCTAATAGAGTTTTGCCAAGAGAATGCACTGGTCATAGCAAACACCCTCTTCCAACAACACAGGAGAAGACTCTACACATGGACATCACCAGATGGTCAACACCGAAATCAGAATTGATTATATTCTTTGCAGTCAAACATGGAGAAGCTCTATACAGTCAGCAAAAACAAGACCAAGAGCTGACTGTGGCTCAGATCATGAACTCCTTATTGCCAAATTCAGACTGAAATTGAAGAAAGTAGGGATGACCATTAGACCATTCAGGTATGACCTAAATCAAATTCTTTATGATTATACAGTGGAAGTGAGAAATAGATTTAAGGGACTAGATCTGATAGAGTGCCTGATGAACTATGGACGGAATTTCATGATGTTGTACAGGAGACAGGGATCAAGAGCATCCCCATGGAAAAGAAATGCAAAAAAGCAAAATGGCTGTCTGGGGAAGCCTTACAAATAGCTGTGAAAAGAAGAGAAGCGAAAAGCAAAGGAGAAAAGGAAAGATACAAGCATTTGAATGCAGAGTTCCAAAGAATAGCAAGGAGAGATAAGAAAGCCTTCTTCAGCGATCAGTGCAAAGAAACAGAGGAAAACAACAGAATGGG
>NW_011494770.1:5993883-5994589 GCF_000754665.1 Bison bison bison
TACTAGACATCTCTTCAAGAAAATTAGAGATACCAAGGGAACATTTCATGCAAAGATGGGCTCAATAAAGGACAGAAATGGTGTGGACCTAACAGAAGCAGAAGATATTAAGAAGAGGTGGCAAGAATACACAGAAGAACTGTACAAAAAAGATCTTCACGACCAAGATAATCACGATGGTATGATCACTCACCTAGAGCCAGACATCCTGGAATGTGAAGTCAAGTGGGCCTTAGAAAGCATCACTACGAATAAAGCTATTGGAGGTGATGGAATTCCAGTTGAGCAATTTCAAATCCTGGAAGATGATGCTGTGAAAGTGCTGCACTCAATATGCCAGCAAATTTGGAAAACTCAGCAGTGGCCACAGGACTGGAAAAGGTCAGTTTTCATTCCAATCCCAAAGAAAAGAATGCCAAAGAATGCTCAAACTACCTCACAACTGCACTCATCTACACGCTAGTAAAGTAATGCTCAAAATTCTCAAGCCAGGCTTCAGCAATACATGAACTGTGAAATTCCAGATGTTCAGGCTGGTTTTAGAAAAGGCAGAGGAACCAGAGATCAAATTGCCATCATCCACTGGATCATGGAAAAAGCAAGAGAGTTCCAGAAAAACATCTATTTCTGCTTTATTGACTATGCCAAAGCCTTTGACTGTGTGCATCACAATAAACTGTGGAAAATTCTGAAAGAGATGGGAATA
>NW_011494770.1:5995054-6027096 GCF_000754665.1 Bison bison bison
AGTGAAAGAGGAGAGTGAAAAAGTTGGCTTAAAGCTCAACATTCAGAAAACTAAGATCATGGCATTTGGTCCTATCACTTCATGGGAAATAGATGGGGAAAGAGTGGAAATAGTGTCAGACTTTTATTTTTTGGGGCTCCAAAATCACTGCAGATGGTGAATGCAGCCATGAAATTAAAAGACACTCCTTGGAAGAAAAGTTATGACCAACCTAAATAGCATATTGTTAACTTTAAAAGCACATAAAATAATTTCATTACTTATGAATAGAATTTAAAGTTTTGATTCCTTCATTAGGCTTTATACAATTTGAAGAAAACTCTCAAAACTATGATTTTCCAGTATTCTTTGCAGTATGCAATTAATCTAAATTGACTAAAACGATAATTTAGTCAGTAATGAAAATCTAAACTACTAAAGACAGAAAGCAGTTTTATGTCCAGGAAAATCTTGAATATTAAAACACAAGTTATGCATAGATTTCCCTTCATACAGTATTTTATCTACTGTAAATAAACCCAGTACATAGTTTAAACTTCTGATGGAGCCGCAAAATGATTTAGAGTTCAAATTCCTGTAGGATTCTACATCAGAGCTGCACCTTTTGCCTCTTGCTGAAAAACTTTTTTGCAATCATATAATGAAAGCATTTCCTGTGTTGGCGGCAGAGACAGTGTCTTTGATCCAGACCTTTTTCTTACTAATCCTTCTAACAGTGCATTTATCTTCAAATTTTATCCTACTCTATAAACAACTGGTTAAAATGCTCTGCTGAATTTTACTATGTCATAAAAGTGGGTCCAATTAAATATCGTTAGGAACAGCATAAATAGACTCATAGAACTCATTTTCCACAAATTGAAGGTTTAATATGGTAATTTAAATTTCTATCAGTCTGCCTTGTCTTTAATACCTTATAGTCTGTTGAACTGTCTTATAAACCTTTCCCTGCTTTAAGCCTCTTCATAGTTTCTGAAGACTAAATATGTCCCTTCTGACTTTTTAGAATTTCTTCTTTTTCACAAAGGCATAGGATAGGGGCCTTGGAAGTTGTCTTAGCACCCCTACTCTGCCTTACATCTTTTGTCCTGTTACTTATTACTCTGTAATGCATCTAGCTCTTTATGGGTACTTTGCTCTTTTAGGCTGGCTAATCAGAGCCCTTCCTCTCTTTCTTCAATGTTATACCGTTATCAGTCACGATTTTGTTAGGAGATAGAAATTGCACTGGTTATTTTGCCAGAGAGATTTTAGTATAAAAAGTTAACTAGGTGTTAGAGAACACAAAATGCAAACCAAAAGATCAAGGAGGTAGTAACTTCAGGAAGCATTTATCATTTCTAGTTCCTAGGGGAATCAGCAGACAGGGTTGGAACCAACCTTTTAGAACCTTGTGGCGGCTCCTTGGAGCTAGGACCTAGGGGTGTGACAGGAAGATTCTGCCTTGTTGCTTTGCCATTGAAGTTAAGAGAAGGGACTGTGGAGCTGGGGCTCAGACCTGAGAAGGGGAATGTTGTGTGGTTGGTATAGAGATACTCTGTAGGGACACTGGGAAGCTGAGGTTCAGCCTTTAAAGAGGGCATTCTATCCAGCAGTCTGGTCATGGTTGTAATTGGTTCTGGGAATTTTGGAAAAACTGATATTATGATTACTGGAACAAATGATTTTGGCAAGATGAAATGTTGCTGGGGTGATGGTAACTAGAGAAGAAGCAAAAAGGAAAGGAACATTTGTGTTCCTCTTCTGGCCTAGTCTCCTTTTATTATCTCCCTGTTGGCTGATCCTAAAAGGGAACCAGCTGTCTGAAGAAATGTGCTTTGCAGAGACTTCAGCCTCAGCATCACAAAGCAAAGAAGACTGGCTTAGAAGTGGAGAGGTGGCCTAATTAGTGTGTTTTCTAATACCTAGGTAACTTTTTATATTAAAATCTCTCTGGCAAAATAACCAGTACAATTTCTATCTCCTAACAAAATTGTGACTGATAATGATGTAACACTGAAGAAAGAGAGGAAGGGCTCTGATTACTCAGCCTTATTATTCAGTGATTCAAAAATGCCATATTTTTTTGAGATTAGGGATGAAAGAAATTTCAGTTTTTCTGAGGAGTCTCACAAGCACTTGTCATTTGCAATGTGTTAAAAAAAAACACAACTCTGTGGGTTAACCTTTTGGGGTGCCTACAGTTCATCATAATCAGTTGTCTAGGTGATGAAGTAGTGTCTGGTAGCACTAGTTAGTACTATGAATGAAGTAAAGATCATGGCATGTTCATGAGACTGATGATAATATGGGTGTGGTGATTAGATTTGAGTTTTTTGTTTTTGTTTTTTTTTTAATATATGCTGTAGAGACTGGATTAAAGGTGGTACCTAAGTGGGTGTACTTAGAATAGTTAGTTAGGAGACTATTATACTAATCTAGAAGAAGTATCTCAAGACAGTGTTCTCAAAATGTGGTCCATGTGCCATTTGCACCACTTGAGAATTTGTTAGAAAAGTAATTCTTGGCCCCATCTCATATTCAGTGGGGCACAGGTACTGCTTTGAAAACTATTTGTTTAGGATAGAGGTGATAGCAGTGGATTTGGAAATAGATTCTACAGGAGCTAAAGACTACTGGACTTGGAAGTTGGTTGACTATGACTTGCACAGGAAAGCTTCATGGAGGGAGAGACTACTGAGAAACATCTTCATATTGCAGATTAATGCATTCATTTATCTAGAATTGTTTAACTAAATCATGCTTAATCTTGAGTAATGAGCCATCACTACACAAGGATCAGGCATTCTGAAGGTGTTTTTCTGAGATCTGCTTTTGTGACCTACCTTTCTTGAGGTCATAGTTTATCCCTTATCTCTCACAGCTCTTGATATGTGTATTGTGTATGGTTCATATTCAGGACAGTCTGACTATTTGAGAGTTACCTTTGTATGCTCCAGGAAGTGAAATCGGCTTTATTAGAGCAGGAGATAGTTAAATAGTTTTGACTTTATTCTGTGACAAACTGGTATTTTTAACAAAAGCGCATGGTTTAGGTTTTTAAAATTTTCTAAATTTTACTAAATTAAATCAGTAATATCAGATCAGACGATTAATATTCCTCTTTAGTGGTGTATTCTTCCCAGGAATTTTCAATTAAAAAGGAATAGTTTTTAGAAGGATACTTTCTGTTCTTAAAGAAGCAGCTAATGTCATTCATTGAAGAAATGATTTTATTCATGGTCTAATGAATTCTGGTAATTGAATGACTTTATCAATAGGAATTTCTCTAAAATTTATCATATATTTTAAAAAATTCTACTAAATACAATTTTCTTGATGGTAAGATGATTTCTAAATGTTATAACTTTTTTTTTCTTTAGAAAGATTGACTGAATATTGCTTTGATGCTGAATGTTTAACTTACGTTAGGGAGCTGCAAAAAGATAGCAAAAAAGGGATAGCAAAAAGAGCCTATAAATAGAACTTTACAATTATTAATCTTGTTTCAACTAATATAATTAGAAGTGTTAAAAGATAAACTGAGGCATACTGACATTTTTTTTTCAGAGTTTATTTGAGCAAACATCAATTTGAATCAGCTCCAAATGGGAAGTGGTTAGGAGCACTTCATCAACAGAAGTTGGGGCAGGGTTTTTATAGAGAAGACATGAAACAAAGCAAGGAGGTTATTTGATTGGCTTACTGCTTAAAACACATTATTTGTGAGAGAATAATTGGCTTTTTGTGATTGGATGTTCTTAATCCTGAGGCCTTTACAGGAATTAACTCTGGATTGGTTTTCCCTTTGCAGCCAAGGCATTAGAGCCACTTCAGTCTCATGACCTCCTTGTATGATTACTTTAACAGTAGATATCCTTATTCAGTCCATTCCAACTCAGAACCTTTATTGAGCATCAGTTAACTTGTAAAGATGGAGAAGGAAATGGCAAACCCACTCCAGTATTCTTGCCTGGAGAATCTCATGGATGGCGGAGCCTGGTGGCTACAGTCCACAGGGTCGCAAAGAGTCGGACACGATTGAGCGACTTCACTTTCACTTGTAAAGAAGCTTGTTAAAAATTCCCTTCAAATGATAATGTGGTGGGTAAAGAGATAGTCCTGCCTGAAGAAGGCGGGAAAGGTTTCTGGAAGGAGATGGAATTGGAACTGGTGAATTTGGGAATAAGCGGCATCCTAGAGAAAGGAAAAGCAGTGTTTGAGCAGTGGTCTCTTAAGTGAGGTGTGTTTGGGAAGACACATGGTGAATGCAATTGGAGCACAAAGCGGGCTTGGAAAGGAAATAGCCAGATTGTGGAAGGCAGCTTTTAATTTTAGCTGTGTAATGTCAGTTTATTGAAGGTTTTTGAGTTAAGGGGTCATGTTTTAGGAAATTAACTAATGACGGTAAGCAAAGTGGACTACATTTGGATGAAAGGGGAGACTTGTAGGCTGTTTCCTACCTTCTCTGATGATACCAATCAGCTGAGTAATTGTATTATAAAACTACAGATTCCCTACCCCGTTCTAGCACCACTTAACCAGAATCTCCAGGGGAAGAAGCCTAGAAAGCTGTATCTTTAATGAGTGCCTCACATGATTTTTATTTTATATTTAGGAAACAGTGTTAGGCAGTTACAGGAAAACTGTAACTTTTTCAGTTACAGTTCAAAACTGTACAGTTCAAAAACTGTAAAGGTTTTGAATTCTTTCAATTTTTATGTTTATCAGAATACCTGAAAAATTTGCAAGTCATTATGGTGTTCAATTTTTCAGAAAGCGTTTCTGTCAAAGTTTGTGATTTAAATTTTTAGAATAGAAGAGCATCTTATATTTATCCTTTTCTCTCTCTTGCTTTTATCTCACTTTTTTTTTTTTTTTTTTGCCTTTTGACTCTCATTTCAATTTCAGAGGTCTGGAATGCTTCTTTTTTCCTGGTAGCTATTGTCCCTGGGGAATTTTCCTGCCCACTCTCCCCACTCTTCAACAAATCCAGCCATCATTTACTTCTAAAACAGTGGCCACAGTATAGATTTCTGAGTTGGATTTATGTTTGGGAGAGTGTAGGAAAACCTTCCAGGAAGAATAGCTCCTTGGAGGTAGAGTGGAAGCCTGGATTTTGACAACTTCCATTTTCTTTGTCAATATTTTCTAAGTGAAAATTGTTGATGGAAGTATCTGATTTCTTCTCTCACTTAATTTTTGATTTGTGTTAGGTTTTTCATTACAGTTCAGAACTATGAGAGGAAGTTGAGGAAAGTATATTTGTTACCTTTAGGCTGAACTGAATACAGTTTACAGTCAGAAAAGTAATTTAAAAATCATCGAGCACAAAATGGCCTGGTTTACATTTTTTAATACTACCACATTTTATTGTATCTAAAGTGCCATGGATTGTAAGACATACTGTTATTTTACATACCACTTAAAAAATCAGCTGTCAATCTAAGTATTACATAATACCAAGATACCACTTGATCATAAGACATATCCCTCATTCTGAGATATTTTTATGTGAAACAGTGATCATCTTAGAAAATCTGTGAAATAGGATATTTTTCCTACCATTTAATCATGCTGACTTTATAATGGCAGTATTGTATTTTACTTGTGCAGGATGGGGGAAATGGTGATATATAAACAGCATAATATGTGCATTCTTGAAAAACTGCGGTCCTCAAATTTGTATACTAAAAGATAACAAAGCCTGTGGGAAAGAACAGGGTTATGACAGATCACTCAGCCTATAAAGTACTAATAAAACCAAAAATCATCTAATAAAAATACTTGCATATTTAGAAAGTTAATTTCCAAATAAAGTTACATTCAAGGAAATGTTTTTGTTAAATGTTTAAATTTAACAAAATGTATTTTTTTACATTTAACAAAATTTTTTGATAAATGTTTACTTTTTGTTACATGTTTGCAAGGTGAAAGCTTGATAAACTTGTAGGAAGAGTTGAAACTAATGAATAATGTTAGCAAAGGCAAAATGCTGACAGGTCTTAGAGAGCCAAGCAGGAAGCAAGCACAGAAAGGGACAGGGCCAAACTGAGCCAAGAGGACAAGTGTGGGGCTATCTAACTTTACAGCACAATTCCAATGACAGTATAATGCTCTGCGGTTGAACTTTGTATTTGCCTTACAAAGTGTTGCGGGTGGGGAGAATCTCATGAACCAAAGCATCTTGAATGTTATACCTTCATCATTCCCCTGAGGAGCCTGTTGGGCTGCAGTCCAATGGGTCGTCGCTAAGAGTCGGACATGACTGGGCGACTTCACTTTCACTTTCATGCATTGGAGAAGGAAATGGCAACCCACTCCAGTGTTCTTGCCTGGAGAATCCCAGGGACGCAGGAGCCTGGTGGGCTGCTGTCTGTGGGGTCGCATGGAATCGGACACGACTGAAGCGACTCAGCAGCAGCAGCAGCAGTATGTTAAGGAAACATGCATTACAGCAGAATAGATTAAATTCTCTCAGCTGCTCTGTATTTCTCTTATTCTGTTCTTGCCTTCTCTATTGTAAGTGCTCCAGTCTTCAATGATCAGTTAATCTTTTGTGCTTCTGTCACACTTGTCATCTGTACTACTTATATGGCTTTTTAAAATATGTCACTGCCTTTTCTTTTTTTGCCTTTTCTGCTAATCTGTAAGGCCATTGTTGATTTATACTATGAATAAATAGCACTTACACCATAGTTTTCTGAGTGTAGGTGTTATACTAAGCTATAGTATTTTCTATTGTCTATATATGCATTATCTATAACTTTTGAATGTAGTTAGATTCCCTTACATTTATGGGCATGCCCAGAAGTCAAATGTGGGAATGCTGAGCAATGGAAATGCATGTTATGTGCTTTTCCAGAAAGCTGAATAATATAAAATCTCTGATGACACCTTGCCTTAGAATACTGTATTGATGTTTTTATCCGTCTTAAACTTAATACTTTAATTTTATTCCTTCACAACTGTGAACACACACTTGAAGAATTGAGTTCAGTGGGCATCCAGTTGATGTAAAAGAGTGAACACTTTGGGCATGCTTGATGCTTTTCTCCTTTGGCCACTTGTATTTTTGTATATGATATTCAAACATATGTTATCACTTTGATATTTTGTTTTTCTGCCTCTTAATGAAATATATGATGTGCAGTTATGTGTTGAGTAATTATACTGCCAGTCTGTAGAGTCGCACAGACTTCTGTCTGAAAGTTAGGTATGTGGCACTAATACCGTGTCAGTGTATGATTGAAGTGTAAATCGTTTAAAAGTTAAGGCCTATGATTTTGGTCAGCTCTTGGGTTCAAGCAAAATTAGTAGTTCCTGGAAAGTGAAAATTGAACTAGTCTGTTTTTAGTATTCTTAATTATGCAAATGAGCAAATTTGATATGAGTTTAAAATGTTTGTACCATAGAAAAGAAAATTTCAGGGAAGCTAGAGTAGTAGGCAAGCATGAGATATTAGGAAAGATAATTTTTGAGAACTGTGGAGAAAGTAAGCTCTGTGTTTATGAGATAGAGAAGAATGAAGACCATTAGAAGAGATTAGCAAATGGTTAGAAGGACATTTGGGCAGAATTTGGGGTATGATATATTTTGTCTTAGTTTTTTTCTCTTTTCATCCAGTATTATGACTGTGGGCAAATGACTTTAGGTAGGAGGTCAGAATCTTTAATTTTTACTTTGTATTGTTAAAAAAAAAAGTTAATGGGAAATGGTTATAGCACAGCATTCTTCCATCGTTTTATATTCTAGCTGCTCAGTTTATTTACTCACGACGTGACAAACCTTCAGCTGTTGAACCTGTAGAAGAATATGATTATGAAGATTTGAAAGAATTCTCCAGTTCTCTTGTGAATCATCAGCTAAGTGGAATTGATCAAGGTATAGTAAGAATTAGTCTGTTTCTTATCTGAAAATGATTAATAATTTACTGAGATTTACCAATGTTATTTATCAGTTTTATTGTTCATAATATTAATCATGGGTAGAATTGGTATGAACTACCATTATATCTTGTATCTTCAAGGAAAATTTACATTTTGTTAATTATGTTTTGTGAAGACTATATGGTTAACTATATGGTTGAAAAATTGATTGTGTGGCTGTTATTCAGTAACTGGAATTTGTGATTGAAATCTTCTTAGGAGAGAAACTTCCGTGATTCGTTTTCTTTTATCAGTATTTATTGTTTTATAAGCTGTATGTAGAGCTTATGGTTAGATTACAGAAGCTCATTTCCTTGGAAAATGTTAGGTTCCAAAAGACTGGTTTTTATTAAAAATAATAATAAGTTCAGAGTAACACTATACAAATGTCCTGATTGGTCACAGTCATATAAATTTAATTTCAAGATAGAACTTGTAAACGGTAATGGCTTTGGTTCTGAGTTTGCTTCTTCTTAGTTCTCTTAAACATTTTAACAAAGATATTTTATATTTTGGCTTTCATCTTTTATAAATAAATTTCAAATGTGACAGTTTCAGACATACTGCTCCCGTCATAGGTTGATGAATAGTGTTGTAGAACCAAGATCATCAGGTATAAAAGTAGTGCTCTCTGTTGGTGCTGAGCCGGGCTCAGCTTGTTTGCTCCTTCTCTGGAGTGTACTCTTTCTCTGGCTTTGTTCTATGAATATTTTTAAATTGAAAATTTATAACAATTTGAAAACAGGAAGGAGGGAAGTATATAAATCTGAGAGTTGATCTTTGCGTAAATCGGTACAATATATGTCAGCTGCAACCCAAACCGAGAAAAATAGAGAGAAAGCACAGACAGACAAAATTAGAAAGCAGAAAGGGAAACAACAGAGAATTAAAAAAATTTCTATATCAACTTTGCAGATACATTTGACAAGTGGGATAAAAGTTCATAGACGAACTGCTGTATAAATTCTTCCATAGTTTTGATTATATTTTCAAAGAGTGTGTACAGTTGTCATTGTAGTGGGGGAGAAGGTAGGAATAAAGTAGAAGTCTTATACTTTCTCTGCTGTGCCTCAGAATGATTAAGGAGGTATGAAATTCAGAGTTATGTTTGAGAATGAAAGTTAATCATTCCCACCTGACATATGTAAGTATCAATAATTGCATGAAAAAAATTGCATGGCAACAATAGTAGTGATTGTAACTAGCCTCTACTAATTGCTTTCTGGGTCCTGTTCTAAGTGCTGTTCATGTATTAGCATATTTAATCTTCATGACAGCCTTATGAGATAGGCCAGCTATTGTCCTCATTTTATACGGGAGGAAAATGAGACACCAAGTCACTTGGGGGTAGTTGTACTGCTTAGTAAGTGGCATTTGGATGTGAACCAACATAGCCTGACTTCATATCTCTACCCTTTGTGTATGTGTGGACAACAGTTGCTATAATTAATTAGAATAGACCATGATGCTAGCTATATACTAAGTATTCTGTTCCAGTTTTAGTAATTCATGTTTTTATGAAATAGGCATAATTTTTCAAGTTTAGCTTATTAGCCTAAAATTAATTTTGGACTAAAGCAAAGCAGAATTACCCAAATATTTGAAGAATTTACTTTTAATAATTAAAAAAGAGCAGCAGAGAAAGTATTATATACTTGGGGGAAAAAAGGATATTGCCAGTAGATTCCTTGTTCAGTATGTAAGCATGTAAAATGTAATGTAAAATGCATTCTGTGGACTGATTTCATGGATTAGGGAATCTGAAAACTTGAGTTTTATTTTGATTACTGCTAAACTAAGTAGTGCCATGATTTTCAGTCCTCTTTATGACTTGTAGTTTGATATATCTTAAGTCATAGAGTTACTGTGAGGATTACAGAAGATATGTGTATGTGTGTTAAAGTATTTTAAAAATTGTCACCTATTATACAAATATAAGTTAATATGTTGATGCATTTTTATTCAGTAGTCTCACATATTATTTTAAGATCTAGGGATATAAAGCCTTTGCTCTCATGGAACTTCCATTATTAATGAATATTATTAGTAATTACTTTTTATAAAATAGTCATCAGAAAATTAACATCCTTAAAGATTTTAGTCACCCAGATTTAAATGTTTGTGTTTAAAATGAATGTTCATTTTCCTCATTAATCTACTGGATTTCCTAATTTTTATGGCATTTTTGTACCAAATTATCTTGTCCATTCACTAGTAAGTTAGAAATATTTTCAAAATTAACCCTTTCTACACATGTAAAAGATCATCAATATGGACCTCATCATCCTCATTGACTGAAATAGACTTTGTGCGTGTGTGGGTACATGCTCAGTTGCTTCTGTCAGGTTTGACTCTGCTACCTCTGAACTGTAGCCTGCCATGCTTCTCTGTCTATGGGGTTTTCCAGGCAAGAATACTGGAGTGAGTTGCCATGCACTCCTCCAGGGGGGTCTTCCTGACCCAGGGATCGAATCTGCGTCTCCTGCATTGCAGACAGATTCACAATTGACACTTTTTTCAAGCATTAATCAGTATTACTTTGGAGACATTTATTATAGTGGTTATTGAAATTGTTCCTCTAATCAGGGAAGCTAGGTATACTGTGGATAAAAATATAGTCATTGTAATTTTTGCCAAGGCAGATTACAAGAAATGAACATCCTACTGTAATTACAAATCCTTTGTTTCGGTTTCGAAGGTTCAGGAATCTTTCATGACACCACTGAGTATAGCTTTTAATTATTGTTGTCTGTTCTAGCTCGTCTTTATTCATGCCTTGATCACATGAGAGAGGTACTTGGAGATGCTGTGCCAGATGACATATTGATTGAAGCAGTTCTGAAGAACAAGTTTGATGTGCAGAAGGCTTTGTCAGTGGTTCTGGAGCAAGATAAAGTGCAGAATTTGAAAGTCAGGAGTGAGGGAGCAATATCTACAGGAAAGATAGCAAAAGGTATGCTTTTACTTGTTCTCTTTTAGTTTTACAGTTAATGCTTTAAAAGAGGCTTTGATTTTGATCGAACTGTTAAGAAAAATGGATAGAAATTTTTACATGTTACAATAATTCTTGATTGTTATCAATTGATTTTGCAGTTTGTGAATTTTTAAGCTGATTGGCTGTGTTCTCTTCAGTCTGTTAAAGCCTATTTTTTGATCATTTTCCTGCTTATTTTTGCAACTGACAGAATATAAGGGAAATAAAATTAGATAAAAGCAAGACAAAACACTTTTTGCTTCTTGTTAGTGTCTTGATCTTTTTGATTATTGGTGTTTTTTTTTTTTGGAAATTAATAGCCAGGCAATGTCAAAAAAATCCCTCCTATGCTTATAGTATTTTATGAATATAATTTAGTTTTACTTAAATATCCTAAGTATTATAATTCTACTACTCTTTCATTTCATAGCCAGATCTTTAATTTTAAATGTTTAGAATTTGAGGTTAAATTTATAACTTAGGCCACTTGAGAAAGGAACTAATTATCTTAAGTGGTATAATATCTGTCAGTAGAAGCATGGTGATTTGTTAACTGGTTTGATATTTCTTATAACCTGGAGTCTAGATTTTTGCCACAGTGAAATTATGTGCAGCCTGTTACTATGAAATAAGGGTTGTTTTATGTAAATTAAAATTTTTTTTCATTTTGGGGGGGGGCACCGGGATTCAGTTTTAACTGACCTGTAGTATAAGTCTATAATGTGACAACTGTATTAATAGGTTACCCCAGATCACAGTAGAAGTTACATGGTACTATTTGTTTACCTGTTTTTAATACATTAAAAATATAGATGAACCTAGTTCTTTCCACTGATATTTTAGATGTTTTGAATTTGAGAAATTCTGATTATGAATAACTTAAAATCTCACATAAATTTGTAAATATTAGCACATTTACTAACTTGGTAATTACCTTTGTATATATCAGTGAACAAAGTATGAAGGTCACTTAAGATGGTTAAAGGAAGGTAAAATCCTTTATTTTTTTTTAGAATGTTCACTTTTTATTAAATAATGATCAAGTATCACTTTATTCATGTCATAATCAAAAAGAAACATTTAGTAATTAAATGCCTCATTTCATGTTTCCTTTTGGTTGCTGTGACTGTCTTCTGCATATGTCAACCTATTCATCTGAAAATTAATGGCTCTTGTAAGGTAAGGAGTCTTATTATCTTCCTCTGAAGTTTCAGCTGATAATGTTCACAGCTCTTGTCCTCAGTCTGCAAACCATTTGGATTGCAGCAGCAAATCCTTTGATTTTTCTGGCCCAGTAGCAAAATATGGATTATATCATAATTCCTCTGTTATACCAAGTCACTATTTACTCCATAAAAAAAAGAAACTTGACAGACCTAAAAGTGAAAAGAAATTAGAATCATGTAAGTTAACAAAAGAGCTGTCCCTAGCTGACCTAATCAATGATATGCCAAGAGATTCTTATAAAAGTCAGCCATCAGTCAGATTACCACCCACAGATAGTGTGGAGAGTCTACCTTCAAAGAGTCTAGATGGTGATTTGTTAAGACCTCATGTGTCTGAGTGTATTTCCAAAGATGATTCTGCCTTCAAAGGCATACCAGATTTAAAATCCTTAATGATAAAAAACACAGCACCTAATAACTCATCAACTATTCAGAATGATTCAGTACCTGATTTGCAAAACATTCCAGTACAGAACAGTTTAGGAAGTTTAAATAATCCTTCATTGGAAAATATGGCTCTTGATAATTTAAATGCTAGTAAAACGACTGAAGTTGGAATTGTTTCTTCAGTTGAACAAAGTAATAAGAATTGCATATTAAAGAGTGACAACTTGCAGTTTTCTCAGTGTGAAAGTCCATCCCTAGCTGAACTGTTTGAGGAACACAAGAAAAACAATCCAAGCGAGTGCTTTACTTTACCTGATTTTTGTCACCAACCATCTTCCAGTTTCACAGATCTCAGTTTGGGATCTTTTCCCTTGTCACAACTAGCAAATCGGTATCAGTCTTCAACTGGAATATCAGAGTTAACAGGATCTCTATCATCTTTGGCATTTTGTAAAGCTTCTCCGACAAGAGACCTTGAGAATTTGTCACTTTCTGATTTGATTGCAGAAACGATTGATATAGACAACCCTCAGATTAGGAAAGATTCCTGTATGCTCAGTTTATCTGAAATGAGGTCACCTGGAATAGACTCAAATATTGATCTTAGTGTCCTCATAAAAGCCCCAGATTTTGTTCCCAAACCTGTAGTAGACCAATCAGTTGCTCCAATACCAGAAACTAAAGTTCTAAGTTCAAAATTAGGGAAAAATTCCAATTCTGCTAAGGATAATAAGAAAAACAGTAAAAGCTCTCTGCCTAGGAAACCACCTTTTTCTCTCTCTTGGACCAAAGCCCTTGCTGCCAGACCTTCAGCTTTCGCTTCAACCCTGTGTCTTCGTTACCCATTGAAAAGCTGCAAGCGACGTACCTTTGATCTCTATAAGGCTTTTCTTTATAGTAGACAAGTCAAAGACGTAAAAGACAAAGAAATAAGTCCTCTTATAGCAATAACACCGTTTGACTTCAAATCAGCATCTCCTGATGACATTGTGAAAGCTAATCAAAAGAAAGCTTTTACTAGAGAATAGTAACAAAAGGAAAACTTGCTAACTGTTGTAGAGCTTTTTCTTTTAAATTAATTTAATTTTAAGCTTTTATAGGGTTACTTTATATTACGGGATTTAAGTTGTGAAATTTATATTAAAATTGTCTTAAGTCAGTTGATAAATTTAGTTGATATATGCTTTTGCACTGAAATTTCTTTTTACTATATCTTCTTTTAGTGATAACTGGCTTCAAGTTGATAGCCTGTAATAGGTGTATGTTTACAAAGTGCTTATGGTAACTTGATATTGTGAAATCAAACCTCAGCTATTTTTGTTTAAAGCATTCAGCTTTGAAAATTTTTATGATGAGACATTTTCTTTTATAAAATATTTTTGTGCTTTGTTCTTAAATGAAAATGCTACCACTTGGGATTAGTATAGTTTAGTGATAAAGATTTTTCTTGTGATATATGGCATGGCATAGCCAAGACAGTATTATATTTTGAAATATTAATGAAATCATTCCAAGTTTCATTATTTTTCTGCCAGTGAATACTAAAACTTTTCTATTAGAAAATCTTAAAATTCCTAACTTTTAAGAATACTGTTAGGTTGTTGAAATAACATTTTTCATGATATAAAATATAAATCCTTTTAAGGGACCATGTACATATTGAAGATGGATTAATACATAATTTATTTTTATACATTTTCAAAACCATTTGTCCTAAATGAACACTTTAAAATAAATATGTAGAAGGTCTTTTCAAGTATGGTTGCATGTTCCTTGAGTAATCTACCAGATCTCTTTCATGTTTTGTTTTGTTTTTCTTTTTACTATAAGTAATGAAATGTGGACTTTAACTCTTTGCTACTGACAGCTCTGTGTGCTATAATGACAAAGTTTCAGCAGTAGTTGACCTAGTAAGATCTCTTCTAGTGAGCAGAACAAGTAGGTAATTCATCTCTTAAAGCAGTCGTCCTCAACTAGCAGTCAGAATCACTGGGGAAATTATTTTCAAAATGTAGCTATTGTGACTTCACTCCAGACATGGCGAGTCATTTCTGAGGGATGACATTTGGAAATGTGTATTTTCAGGATGGTCCCCAGTTAATTCTGATGGGTTACTTCTACTTGAGAATTGGTCCCTTAAAGAAATCAGTAGAATGAAAGGAATTACTAATGCTGGGAATAACACCTGGCCAACTTGAATTTTTAATTTGTATTTTCTAGTAATTAGGAATACCAAGGAATATTGCAGATTAGGAATTAGCACCTTTTTTGTTAGAAGGTAATGTTATTAGTTATTTCTTGCAGGAAAAAAGTAGTCTATAAAATGTTGTTTCTTAATGAGAACAAAATAGCTATATTTTCCCAGTAAAAAATATTTTCTCTGACTACTACTTTAATCTGTGTTTGATAATTTTTTAAAATATTTCTTGTTTCTGTTTATTTTCAGAATGACATCCCAATATCCCAGTATTTTTAGTTGTATATGATGTTTTTATATCCAGTGTTTTGGTGGGAAAGCTTAAGCCAGCCTTATGTCCTTGTTGTTCTTGACTAAACACTTTGTGACATCTTCACTTTTTGTTTCTAACTGCAGATTTCAGTGCGTATCCTACTGATGCTTAGATCATATGAATTACAAGTTATATTTTGTGATCAGTTTTGAAGTTTGAATTACCCCAACTGCTGATTTTGTTTTTCTAGTCTTGAACTTTAATTGGATATTTTAGTAATTTTGAACTTAGTCTATGACTCATCAACTAGATTTATATACTGTAGGCAGTCTCCAGTTTAGAAGTGAATTGTATTCTAAGTGTTTGTTTAGAACTGACAATAATTCTTGATAGATTAAATGCTGCCCAAGTGGTCCCTTTGCACATAAATCCACAAATACATATTTAATCCATATTGAAATTGAACAGCATTACTTTTATATTATCTTTTATAACAAACTAATTTTCAAGTGGAAATACAATACTTTAAAGCCATATAGTAGGTCTTGTAGCGTGAACTAGATCTCCCTTTGTTGGATGATCAGGATTGTGACTTCTATTTATGATGTTATGATTTTAGGGGAAAAATATTCTATATTACAAGGTGATAGGGAAGGTAACAATTTTTAAATAGGTCTCTGTATTTCTGTTGTGATGGCTACTGGTCCGTCAGGCACATACCTGACAGGCACTTGCCCCATTGACTAAGGAAGTGTCACAGTCTCTGAGATTCAGAGAGTGGGACCAAGAAGACCCACTGTCCCTTCTGTTTTTGGCCATTAGCCTTTGGTAAAGAGACCCCATGGACTGTACCCTATCAGACTTCTCCATCCATGGGATTTTCCAGCAAGAATACTGGAGTGGGTTGCCATTTCCTTCTCCAGGGGGTAAAGAGACTAGTGCCTGCTTATTCATGGATGTTTTCCTAGTGAGGACAGTTGCTTGCACTAAGTGCATCTTCTGCACCAGCTGCTGTTTACTGATTGACTGCTGTCTTGGTAGCTCAGGTATGCTAAGTGTTTTTGGTCTATTTTCCAAGTGCAGAGCCATTTTTATTTGTGTTATGCTCAAATATTAATAGTATACTTTAAGAATAGAAATAATGTTGTAATTATATTCTAAATGATACAAAATACAAGATGTTTGAAATGACCATTTTTCCTCTTCACTTTTTTTTGATTTTTTAAAAGAGCTGTTGTTCACAGATGTTTTTCTGTCTTGCATTTGGTTGGTCTTTTTGGTTATGGTTCTTCCCATTAATTGCAAAGAACAAGGTATCACTTCTGTACAGAACACTTTGCTTATCGTTTCTTTCTTAGTTCTATCTTTTTCCTATTTCCTAGTTACTGAACTGGTATTCTAACCTCTTCCCACCCCCACCCCTGCCTTAGCTTTGAATCTTTCTTTCTTGAACTTTTCTTTCAGCCTTTTTCCCCCTCATATAAATAGTAATAACTGTTCCCAGTGTACTATATTTAATTTCTTGTGGTCAGTGGGAGATCATACAATTAATTGCCATACCAAGGGTAAAACTAGTCCAGTGCTTTTAAATATGTGGACCATTGCAAATTAGCAAGCACACAGTTATACACTGAGGAATAACTGTGTATCAGGTTTCTGTTTGGTGTTCATACAAGTGTATATTTACTTGTAAAATCAGTTTAGTAGTACCCTAGAAATTGTTTTCTATTTTATAAATGAAGGTAATGCTGACTAGATAGGGAGGGATTGATACAAATCCTTTATTAATTTTCTTTTGTAATTATATAAAGCTCAGTGTATGCAGTTGTATATTGTAATTTCAATTTCTAGGATGCAAAAGATTTGTCACATTTTGAATGTATGTATACATTTTTGTAAAAGCCACATCGGAATAAATTATAATTCTGGGGTTTTCTAAAATCAGGTGTGAAAACATCACAATTTATCCATTAGGATTTTTTATATAAGCTTAATATTTCAGAGTGATATTTTAATAATTTATGATAAAGGTTTCTGTAAACAAGTTGAAAAATGCACTACCTGGTTGTGCAGACTTTCTTTGAAGATATTTGTCATTTAGAATTCTTATTTTCCAAAAGGTAGAATTTGTATTTTTACTTTTGAGGACTCACATAGAAACATTCTTAAAGTATAGATTATGGTGAATATGGATAATATAATTGCAAAGGTGGCAGTGGAAAATAAAACATTTGATAAAGTACACATTTCTGATGTTGACATGCCTGGTTTATATGACTTAAAGGAAAGCATCCTTCTAGTTATAGGACATAGCTGGAGATGATCAAAGATGTGATTCTCAAATGGGATGGGAAAATGGGTACTTAAACACATAGTTATATTTATTGCAGTGTGTATGGGATGCATGACATTACACTCTCCGAAGCTGACATCTTTGTCTTCCTGATCCAAGCTGCGACCTCCTCCTGTTTCCTCTCTTTATTAGCAATATCAGCATCTTCCCAGTTGCTCAAGCCAGAAACCTGGGTAGCATCATCGTTGATTTTGCTCCCTCATTTACTTCTTATAATTGATTGTTGTTGTTTAGTTGCTAAATCGTGTCCAACTCTTTTGTGACCCCAT
Organism: Bison bison bison; assembly: GCF_000754665.1. Classification (NCBI taxonomy): domain Eukaryota; kingdom Metazoa; phylum Chordata; class Mammalia; order Artiodactyla; family Bovidae; genus Bison; species Bison bison. The sequence goes on from NW_011494770.1 coordinate 6,012,621, forward strand.
GGACTATATAGCCTGCCAGGCTCTTCTGTCCATTGGATTTTCCAGGCAAGAATACTGGAGTGGGTTGCCATTTCCTTTTCTGGGGAATTTTCCCGACCCAGAGATCAAATCCAAGTCTCCTGCCTTAGCAGGCAGATACTTTACCACTGAGGCCCCTGGGAAGCCCTGTAATTGATTCCAGTCCTATTGATTCTTCTTTACTAATAAGTAATTATATGTGTGTACATATACAGTGGATTGTTCTTATTTGTGGTAGTTATATTTTATAAAGTCATAAATGAGTGAACACTGAATGAAAGGCAGACACTGACTTAGCAAAAACTGAACCATTGCTCCCATAAGAAATACGAGGTTAGGTTCCTGTGATCCTCTGGTCACAACATTTTTGTCAAACAATCAATACATGACCTTGTTTTATGTATGTTTAAAGACACTTTGTTTAATATATATTATTCATATATTATTGATTCATTGAAATTGAACTCATAGCCAGTAGCACTATAACTTAATGCCTAACACTATCTATATGCATCTTTTTAATTTGTAAGGTGCATCACAGCTGCTTTGTGCTTAACACTAGACAGTGCTTCAGACTACTCTTGGGGACCATTTTAAACAGCAGAATCACCAACTGATATCACAGGGTGAAAAATGTGGCATTTAAGAAGTCATGAAAAAGGATACTGCTTTATGAGAGTTGAAACAAGAAGGCAGAATGCATATTATTTGACCTCAGTTGGGAACATGCATGTTAGGCTAGTAAAATTTTTTACTGTTCTACACTGTCCACAAGAGACTGCAAAAGTGCTGAAAGTCATGGTTTTTAGTGATAGTTGAATCCATGAATATGGAATCCTCAAGTACAGATTGATTGTCCATTTTTTGATCCATATTCTTTGCTCTTATTACTGACTGCTTTTTCTCTTAAAGACTATTAGCTTGGGCAGAATTCCTAAAATATTTAACTGGCTTCTTTACTTCTCAGTTAATTTTCTCTCAGACACTTTCTACAATACAGGTAGAGTGAATTTTCCAAAATGTAGTTCTAATTTTCTGTTGCCCTGTTTAAACCCTTCATTTTATTGTAAGACCTTTTGTCATCTGGTTTCTCTTTGTGTCACCCACTACCCAAATCCACCCAAGAACACCTACCTGAGTTTCCTCTGCTTCTATAGTGCTTTGCCCTTTCCCCTCCTGGCAATTAGATCTTGAGGCTGTGGTTTATATATCACTTTACTCCTAATCCTGGGATAGGGGAACCATCTTGTGTACCCATTATTCACCGTATTCCTTTTTACTTCCACCTCATGTAAAATCATAACCTCTGCCCCTTTCTCTGATAACCCTGCTTTACTGTTCCTCACAACCCTTATATCATCTGTCATTGTGTGTGCGCACAGTTTTATTTCCCTCCTGTTCTTTGTAATCCCCCTATCCCCCCACCACAGTGCAACTTCTATGAATGGAACGTCTTTATTGCTATATTCCCAGCTTAGAATAAATATATCTGGCACATACGTGTAGGAAAGAATTTAAAGTAAAAAGTGAGTTTCACTCTTAAATACTGTCCCACATCTTATTCCCCGAGAGGAAGCTGTAAAGCAAATCTGTAAAAAAATATTTTATGTTTCTCTGGAACTATTTGTGTGTTAGACATATCAAATTTGTATACATATCATTATACAAATGGGAGGATACTGTAACACTTGAATATCTGTGTCACTTAGCATGCTAAGTATATTGCAGGTTTTTCCTTACCAGCATATAGACATCAATCTCATTCTTTTTAAAAGCCGTGTAGAATTCCATATGTTTATGCATTAAATAGTCCCTGTTAACATTTTCTTGCTATCACTACTGACTCCTGAATGAACATCCTATGTTTCTACTGATTGATTTTCTAGGCCCATAAGTATATACTTTAAAATTTTTGATAGATATTGTCTAATTGTCCTTAATAGAACCTGTGCTAATTTCCTTTCCACACAAGTTTATGAGTGCGTTTTGTTCAAATTCTCACAGATAGGATTATTGCTCTTTTGGGTATTATGCCAACCTGATAATTGGAAAGTATTCTTATCATTTGTTTATATGTCTTAAATGAGTGAAACTGACTACTTTGTCATACGTTTGAATCTATTTGTATTTCTTAGAACTACCTATTCCTAATCTTTTACGATTTTTCTGCTGGCTCTCCTTCATAATGACTTCTAGGAATATATGTGTTTGTGTATTTAATATATTTGATTTTTATATTTAAATTCTAAGAAAATTAATCCTTTTGTTATGTGCATGGAAAATATTTTTTCTTTGTCATCTTTTAGATCATTTATAAGACAAATTGTTGATTTTATATATATAAATATTAACATTTTATATTAAAAGTTTCTAATTCATATTAAAATTTATAACAAATTAATAAACGATTAAATAATTTGATATTCATAATATAGAATATTTAATATTAATAATAAAGTATATTAAAGTTTACTAATCTTTTATGGGTTTTTGTTTGAAAGTTCTACTTTACTACAAGATAATTTTAAAAAAATTGCTTCTCTGTGTTTAGCAGGTTCTCTCTCTTTTTTTAAAAAAACATTTGAGTGTTTGATTTAGCTGCTATAGTGGGTAAGGAAGAAACATAGTTTCCAACATGTTTTCTTTTTCAATAGCTCCATTTTTCACAGTTACTTTTTGTTGTATTACATGTCCTTTTTCTTTTTTAACCTGATTTGAAATACCATCTTTGACGGATGCTAAATTTTCCTCTCTCCATCTGTTTTGCATTTTTTGAGACTCTGTGCTATTCTATTTCTTTGTCTTGTTCTGTGCCAGTATCAAATTTTCAATTACTGTAGCTTTATATTACTGTTAATTTTAAATATCCTATAGGCTGTCTTGTTTTTTAGTCTTCTTTTTCATTTAGTGTTGTTCATTTGCTAAGTTGTGTCCAACTCTTTGTCACCCCATGGACTGCAGCGTGCCAGGCTTCCCTGTCCATCACCATCTCCCAGAGTTTGCTTAAACTTATGTCCTTTGAATCAGTGATGCCATCCAACCATCTCATCCTCTGTTGTCCCCTTCTTATCCTGCCTTCAGTCTTTTCCAGCATCAGGGTCTTTTCCAGTGAATTGGCTCTTCACGTCATGTAGCCAAAGTATTGGAGATTCAACTTCAACATCAGTCCTTCCAATAAATATTCAGGGTTGATTTCTTTTAGGATTGACTAGTTTAGTCTCCTTGCTGTCCAAGGAACTCTTGAGAGTCTTTTCCAGCACCACAGTTTGAAGACATCAATTCTTGGGCACTCAGCCTTCTTCATGGTCCAACTTTTATATCAGTACATGACTCCTGGAGAGACCATACCTCTTACCGTATGGACCTCTATTGGCAAAGTGAAGTCTCTGCTTTTTAATACGTTGTCTTAGTTTGTTATCGCTTTTCTTCCAAGGAGCAAGTGTCCCTTAATTTCATGTCCACAGTCACCATCCGCAGTGATTTTGGAGCCCAAGAAAATAAAGTCTGTCCCAGTTTCCATTTTTTCCCCATCTATTTGCCAAGAAGTGATTGGAATAGGTGCTGTGATATTCCTTTTTTCAGTGTTGACTTATAAAAGCCAGCTTTTTCACTCTTCCTTTTTCGCCTTCATCAAGAGGCTCTTTAGTTCCTCTTTGCTTTCTGCCATAGGGTGATATCATCTGCATATCTGAAGTTGCTGAAATTTCTCCCAGCAATCTTGATTCCAGCTTGTGATTCATCCAGCCTGGCATTCCTACATGATGTACTCTGCATAGGACTTAAATAAGGGTGACAATATAGAGCCTTGACATACCCCTTTCCCAATTTTGAACCAGTCCATTTCATGTCCAGTTCCAACTGTTGCCCCTTGACCTGCATACAGGAGGCAGGTAAGGTGGTCTGGTGTTCCCATCTCTTTAAGAATTTTCCACAGTTTATTGTGATCCACACAGTCAAAGGTGAGAAAAAAATAATCTGTCTTCATTAGGCACTAAACATTACATTATTAAATGGAGTTTCTAGTATTGGCCTAGTCTTGTAATACTGGAACATTCCTAATTGGTCGTGGTAAATTTTTTTTTTTAATGGAATGGATTTTATTTGAAAATATTTTATTTAAAATTGTTTTGTATGTTCATAAAATTATACAGTTGTGTGTATGTGTTGTTTGTCATGTTTTGGTTTCTCTTGTGATAGTTTTTTAGAGAATTTAGAATTTTCTTTATTCTTATAATTTGAAGGGCAGTGAAATTATTTGTTTTATGATAGGAATTATCTTTCTCAATATTCTAAGGTCAGCTTGGGAAGTTTTAATTTTCTGAAAATGATCTATTTCATCTGGTTGACAGATGATTTTGTTTTGCATTGTAGCAAACATTGTCTACTAGTAGTCATTTGCTGCTAAGTCGCTTCAGTCGTGTCCGAATCTGTGCGACCTCAAAGATGGCAGCCCACCAGGCTCCCCCATCCCTGGGATTCTCCAGGCAAGAACACTGGAGTGGGTTGCCATTTCCTTCTCCAGTGCATGAAAGTGAAAAGTGAAAGTGAAGTCGCTCAGTCGTGTCCGACTCCTAGCAACCCCATGGACTTCAGTCTACCAGGCTCCTCCATCCATGGGATTTTCCAGGCAAGAGTACTGGAGTGGGTACCATTGCCTTCTCCAGTAGTCATTTATGAAATGTCAAACACAGAGAATAATGTATCAAGTACTTATGAACTTGCCATTTAGATTCAACAGAAGGTAGCATTTTGTATTACACATTTCTGGTATTTGTTTTTGTTCTAAGAAATATATTGTTAGATTGAAATCCGAGTCCTGCACTTGTCTTGTTTCTCCCTACTCCCTTGAAGTTGATATGCATTGTTCCCATTCTCTCTTTCTTAACTTTTGTCTCTATAGCTACTGTTTTTCTTATGAAAACTGTATTTGCTGTAACGTGGATTCTTTTAGTTACTATTTTCTGTGTTCTTTTAGAGCTATTGTTATTTTCTGGATAATCCCCATTTTAATTTTGATTTTCTTTTTAAGCCAAGAATCGAAGTGTTCTTTTTTTCTTAAATCCCAGTTTGCTGTGGGATTTTTTTTGCTTTTTTTGTTATAATTTTTGATTTCATTGTGCTGTCATCAGAGAATGTGGTTGGTACATTTTACTTTTTGAAGTTTATTCAGTTTTTCTTTGTTGTCCAATGTAGTTTTATCGTTATTTCATAGGTTAATGTCAGTAATAAATTCTGTCTGACTAATCCAAAATATATTTCTGTTACTTTTCAAATTTTACAGAATAATAACATGTTACCATTTCTAAAAAATTTGTCAACTTTAAACAGTATGTATGTATGTGCTGCTCTCTCATGAAAGATGAAGAAATTGACACACATACTTCATCTCCTCTTATAATTTTTATTAATATTTTAAGTTTTTAGGGGAAGTATTTATACCTCTTTTTTAAACCTTATTAACTGAATTACTAACTTTAATCAGTTCTTTGATGAGTCCTTACTTTAAAAGTTGAGCTCATCAGAGTTATACTTTTTCATACTTGACCTCTTCTCTCCTTTTATCTCCTGATGATTTTAGTCATATTATTTAATGTAGTACCAAAAATTTTAACACTTTCCTTAGATTTTGTACTCAAATTTTTCTTAGTTTTTAACCAACTGTAGTTATATTAAGCTTGATTGGTTTCTCGTGGTTAGGCCTCTATTTATCACTTATTTGACATCTTTTCCATCTCTCACCTTCCCCTCTTCCCAAAATATTCATTTGAAATTTTCCCCCAAGTTGTTGAGTATATTAAAATGATACTGTGACGTGTATCTGCATTAGAAATAATAGTCCTTGGTTTGTCTTTTTTTTCTGGAGGGTCTTGCAGACATTGCTCTACAGTTTTCTATCATATATACTTCTAGCATGGCTTTTTAAATTTCTGAAAGTAGTTGTATTTTTTGTTTGTTTTGATTTTTTTCAATCTGTATTTCTTGTAAGCTCTGCTGGCTTATTTTTTACTTTTTTCTTCTGTTTGTTTTTTATCATCTTTTCTTTTATTGTGTGTGTTTGTGTGTGTGTGTGTGTATGTGTAGGGAGGGTATGTTTTTTGAGGGGAAAAGTGAGAGAAACAGCTTTACTTTGTCTTTTTAACTGGATATATCTTTCCAACAAACCCACTCTAATATTCTTGCCTGGGAAATCCCGTAGACAGAGGAGTCTGGTGGGCTACAGTCCATGGGGTCTCAGAAGAGTCAGGCTTAGCAACTAAATAACAGCAGTCTTCCCAGCAACACTTGATTAGATTAAATGCCCCAAACAGCTGTGAAGCTAGATAACTTGAGAAGTTTGTGAATAATTTCTTTTCGGGTATGTGATAGGACAGACCTTGTTCCAAAAGCTTTGATGCTTAGGTATAATAATTCCCCTGACCATAGCATCCTGTCTTTGTGGTGACATACCACTGAAGTCTAGGAGAAAGCTTTTTTTTATTATGCTTATTTGGGAGTATATATAGACACACATATGTTTTGGCTGCACTGGGCCCTCTGAGGTGTGCATGCGCTTTGTTGCGGCACACCGGGCCTTCTCTAGTTGTAGCACTTGAGCTCTAGCGTGCTTGGGCTCAGTGGTTGTAGCATTGAGTATGATGGGCTTAGTTGCCTAATCAGGGATCAAACCCATATCCCTTGCATTGGAAGGTGGATTCTTAACCACTCTACTAACAGGGAAATCCCTCAGTATATTTGTATTCTTAGAATTTTGGAATGAGAACTTAATGTCTATGTGAAAATTAACCTTTTATCCTGTAATAAGTTAGAACTCTTCAATTTCTAAGGTGATGTATTAAATATTTATGTGTCTCCTTAACTTAGATAACATTTGAGTTCATTTTATAAGCATATGTAATATTGAACCATTATAGCAAGTATAAATAACCTTAGATTAGGTTATCATATAATTTTGCTATACATTTGTATGGGTGAACTGCCAAAGGAGTATATATTTAGGGATTAAAATCATGGGACAATCTGTTTTCTGTTGATAGTTTTTTGTCACCTTAAACCTACCAGGAGGGGAGGGATTCACTACCAAACTATAAAACTAAGTAGCATTTTTTTTCCATAAAGAAATCCAGAAATTGAAATGTACGTATTATTATTGTTTGAAAGGAAAATTCTGGGCAGAAGAATCTTACTATTTATGCTCTAAAATTTTATAATTAGTCAACCAACTTAGAAGAGAAAGTTTTCGACACAATGAACGCTTCTTTGTAAAATTAAGCATTTTAACTCTTTTGATTGCTGTTGAGGCTTTTTCTAACACTGGGTTTATTTAGATTATTTTAGAAAAATACTTGGTCTAAAAATAAGTAAACATTAAAGAAAAAGTAGTTGGTCCACAAATAGGAGGGAATCACGCATAATTTAAATTTAACATTTTAGGTACTTCCCTGGCCAAGCAGTGGTTAAGACTCCACATTTCCACTGCAGGGGCACAGGTTTGATTCCTGGTCACAGACTTACGTAAGAGCCTACATGCCATGTGGTGTGGCCAAAAAAATACGTTTAGCATTTATATGGTTCTTAGAATTAGTATGTCCATTGCATTAATCATAGCTTTAAGAAAAGTCATTGTTTACAAGTGTTGGAGGGTTTGGAGAAATATATTTGATTTCCTTATTTGGAGAAATATACTTGAATACTAAAATTTGTCTTGAGTAGAATTGGTTTGCTCATACTGTTTAGAAACCTCTTATGTATCATTTTCCTTTCCCTTTTGAATTGATTCTGGTTTTACCTTTCAAGTGAAGTTTTCATTTACAAAATAGAGCCTAATTTTACATGAGGATATAGTTAATTTGCAGGCATTGTTTTGCTAGTTTTATAGTATTAATAGTCTCTTAAACAAATGTCATATAGTGTATATCTACTATAGTGTGTATTACTATTTGAATATCTATGAAGTATTATTTGTAGCTGTACCCAGATGATGATTAGCATAGTCTAGCCTTGCTTCTCAGTGGCAAATTGTTCCCTAGAGAAGATTACAAGAAATTAAAGATAAAGCAGAGCTGTAGACCCTTGCAATGAGGCCTTTTTTTTTTTTTAAACTTACTGCGCTTTATTTCTCTCTTTCTTCAGCATAACCTAAGTAACTAAATAGATGTAATAGTGACATTAAATTTTTAGGAGGATATGTAACCTCTTTTTCTCCCTTCTCAGGTCAAATATATTATGAGATTTTAATCCTTGAAGTAAAGACTATGATTAACTTGAAAAGTGTACCTTACAAAGAAAAATTACTAATACAGCATGTTATGAACAGTTCTGAATCTATATGAACTTTTCATGAATGTACTTAAATATATATTTTATTTTGCTTTAATCTTTTTATAGGGAGTTATATTTAGCTGGAATTTTTTGATTTCATCTTTTAAGTATATTTTTCTTTGAAGAGTCTTCTCATTAATTTTTCACTGAGTAATTTTATTGAAGCAGTTAGAAGAATTTTATACTTGCACAGAAAGCTTCAGAACTAATTGGCTTTCTGCTTTAAAATTATGTGGGCTTCTAAAGGAAGTGGTTTATTTCAGTTAAAAACTTAAGTAGTTCAGAATGTTCTCAGATATGTCTTAAGATTCTCTTTGTGTATACACCTACACTGGAAAAACTGAAGCACTAATTGCTTAATTTAAAAATAATTTGCTTTAGACTCTCAAAACAGCCTGTCTTCTTTGTATAGCCAGTACCATGTAAGAATTGCATGAATGTTAAATAGAGTTTTCTTTTCATCCTAATTACCTTGTTTTTTTTAAACCATAGAAATTATAATCAGATTACATATATTTGTATATACTTTCTTGTTTCATTCCAAGGCAATTATAAATCCTTTTAAATATTTTTTTCGGAGAAAGAATTGCTAAGTGTTTAGCTAGGGATTAGGATGGATTAGAATGGGAACTGATAAATACAGTTCAATTTAGCTAGCATTTATTGCATGTTCACTTTTTGGCAGAAAAATATGGTAGCCACTGGGGACATAGATTTATACCCTAGACTTTTCCTTAGAATTTTATAGTAGTCCCTCAGGAGCTAAGTCTGATTTAATAGAAGCACCAGATATAGCCAAGGTGTTTTCCCGTGGCTGTGTTTGAAAGTGTTCTGTTCTGGAAACTGCCACTTCTCAAGGGGAGATAGGGAAGTGAATTAATGCATTGAAGGTAAACTTTGTGTCAGGCTTTGTATATATTTTATTTGGTTTTTATAAGAATCTGTGAGGTAGGTGGAAGAAACTGAGGCTTATATGAAATAAATAATTTGCCATACTTCACAGCTATTAAGAGCAAATTGTAACTCAAATTGAGTTCTTTCGGACTTGGACATCCTTTAAAAATTTTTTTTATTTTGATTTATTTAAAATTGAAGTATAGTTAATTTACAGTGTTGTGTTAATTGAACACACTTTTCATTGTTATATATTACTTGCAACAAGTTTTTATATTGTAAATTTAATCTTGTTTTGTGGTTCTTTGTGTAACTTAAGAATAAAATTAAATCTCTTGTTGGGGGAATCAGCTTTATCATCAGTGAGGTACTTCAAAATTATTTTCAACTATTTTTCTACTATATTACTTAGAGGTTTTGGCATAGCTATATAGAGAATTGATAACAGTTTCTAAATCCTTGTAAATTAGTGGTCATATAATATGAAGTCCTTTTGTAGTTCATTAAATTTTAAGTCACTGTGTTGTCTTTGATTCCTTAAGCAAACCAACAATTCTGTTTGATTTAAAAATCCTGAAGAATTTTATTTTTTAAATAGTTGTTAGCTTGGTGCCATCTTTAAGCACATGCTTAAATAATACATGATAGTGTTTATTGAGTAAAACTAGAAAGTCCAAATGAGCCAGTGGATACTTAATCCCTTTATTCAGAATTCAGAACTATTCGTATTTTGATGCATTTACACAGTAATGGTAGGCAATATCGATGAGCACTTCAGTTCAATTCAGTCGCTCAGTTGTGTCCGACTCTTTGTAACCTCATGAACCACAGCATACCAGGCCTCCCTGTCCATCACCAACTCCTGGAGTCTACCTAAACCCATGCCCATCGAGTCGATGATGCCATCCAACCATCTCATTCTCTGTTGTCCCCTTCTCCTTCTGCCCTCAATCCCTCCCAGCATCAGGGTCTTTTCCAGTGAGTCAGCTCTTCGCATCAGGTGGCCAAAGTATTGGAGTTTCAGCTTCAGCATCAGTCCTTCCAAAGAACACCCAGGACTGGTCTCCTTTAGGATGGACTGGTTGGATCTCCTTGCAGTCCAAGGGACTCTCAAGAGTCTTCTCCAAAACCACAGTTCAAAAGCATCAGTTCTGTGCTCAGCTTTCTTTAGAGTCCAACTCTCACATCCATACAGGACCACTGAAAAACACTTACTACACACCAAATATTGTACTAAATTCTTTATACTGATTCATTTATCACATTTAATGTACTCAATTTTTAATAAATCATGTCGAGTAGGGGTGTTCTTTTTTTTTTAATCCTAGTGTCACCAGGAGGCTCTGAGGCTGAAAATGGCTAAACACCGTACCCAGGGCCATAAAACTAGTGAATGGTGGAACCAAAATTCAGAATAAAATGCTTCTAATATACTAAAGTCCTCTTTTATAGTTTGTGTATGTTTTTCTTCATATAGGACATATTAGTTCTTTTTTTAAAAAATGGGGCCACTTCATTTTTTAACCCATTTAACTTAATCATGTACTACAGACTTAAAAATTTTCTTTACTTTGGTAAATTCTGTTTTCAATTGTGGTAAAATACAGATAGCATGAAATTTATTCACTGTTTTTAAGCATATAGTTCAGTAGTATTAAGTATATTCACATTATTATGCCACCAGTCTCCAGAACTTTTCCGTCTTATAAACTGAAACTCAGTACTCATTTAACAACTCTACATTTTCCCCTTCTCAAGTCCCTAGCAACTACTCAGACCTTTGTTGGTATGCCAATAAATTTAGGCTGCATAATATTATTATTTTATCTAACTAAACAGCTATTGTAGGACTTAAGTTTTTCAATGTAATTTTACCAAAAATACTTCAGTAAACATTTTTGTGCATTTTTTTTCAATTATTTTATAAAAGGTTTTTTAAGAATAATATTGCTAGATAAAAAGGTATAGACAGTTTCAATGCTTTAGTACATATTGTGAAGTTACTTTCAGGAAGATTATACTAATTTATTTCTTTCATTTAATTGTTAATCATAATAGCATTGATAGCATTATTGTATAAAGGAAGGATTTTATGTTCTTATTGATGTTTTCATTCATTAATAGAGTAGATAAGAGAGAGAGATTATTCCTTTGGTGGGAGGGAGGAGCTATGATGAGAGTCATTTTTGTGTCCCTAAAAATTGTATCCATGGTGCCTCTGTCTAAAATGTCATTTATTCCCTGTTGGCTCAGACGGTAAAGGATCTGCCTGCAATGCAGGAGAGCCGGGTTTGATCCCTGAGTCAGGATCATCCCCTGGAGAAGGAACTTCAGTATTCTTGTCTGGAGAATTCCAGAGGAGCCTGGTGGGCTACAGTCCATGGGGTCACAAAGAGTCAGACACGACTAAGTGACTAACACTTGTACTTCACTTTCACTCATAAGAAGATAGTACCTAACTTTAGAAGTTCAGATGGTGCCAGTGGTAGAGAATCTGCTTGCCAGTGGAGGAGATGCAAGAGACACAGGTACAATCCTTGGTTCGGGAAGACCCCCTGGAGTAGGAAATGGCACTCCACTCCAGTATTCTTGCCTGGAAAGTTCCACAGGCAGAGGAGCCTGGTGGGTCACAGTGCATTGGGCCGCAAAGAGTCAGACATGACTGAGCGAGCACACACTCATAAGTAAAATAACCCATGTAATAAAATTGGCACAGTGTCTGGCACATAAAGAATGCTCAACAAGTGATAATTGAACTTGGTTCAAAGAAATAAAGTGTTTTCTTACTACTATCTAAGGAACAAGTGCCTTAAAAAGTGATTATATAGTAAAGTCTAATTCATTAGGGACTTATATTTACTTCCGCTGAGTTTTTTGGTTTTTTAAAGTCATTCATGACTTTATGTAAAGCCCTTACTTTTTATGTAAGCCCTTTTTGGGAGATGACTTATCTTCTCTCTTAGCCATTTTTAACAGCCTGATATAAATTCTTCCATGTATTTCTTTATTTTCACATAATCATATATAAAAATAAACACATACATAGAGGGATTTTTCATTACTATTATAAAAAAGAAAAGAAGTACTATACTTTTCATTTTCCTTGTCATGCACTATTAACTGGAGTATTTCCAATGTAGTCTTTTGTTGTTGTTGTTGTTTAGTCGCCAAGTCATGTCAGACTCTTTTGTGACTCCATAGACTGTAGCCCTTCAAGCTTGCTTGTTCTTGGGATTTCCCAGGCAATAATATGAGAGTGGGTTGACATTTCCTTCTCCAGGGTTTCTTCCCTACTTAAGGATCAAACCTGGGTCTCCTGCATCGGCAGGTGGATTCTTTACCACTAAGCCACCAGGGAAGCCCATTCTTTTGGTAATTACGTCATATTCTGTGGGATGGCTATGCTATCATTTAGTCAGTATATTGCATACTGAAGGATATTAGTTTTATTTCCAGTTTTTGTTTCTGTGAACTATTCTGTTTATAGAACATCTGTGTACATATCCTTAGAAACTGGGGCTCTTGATTCTGTGAGAGATCCCTGTGGTGGAATTGCTGGGTTTAAAGGTATACTGCTTGCTTTCCAATAGATACAGCCTCTGCTAAATGAGTGGTGGTATGGTTCATCCCTCCCCTCAGCAGTTAGTGTCATTATTTATCTTGATTTTGGACAGTCTGACAGGTAAGAAATTAATGTCTCATTGCTTCGTTAATGAAGTTGAATATGTTTTCATATATTCACTTGCTGTTAAACTTGTTCTGTGAATTGCTAGTTTTGTATATTTTACCCATTTTTAATTAGGTTGTCTTTTTCTTATTAAAATATTTTTATATTACAGATATTAATCTTTTATTAGCATATACATTGTAAATGTTTCCAGTCTTTTCATTTTCTTTATTTATGGTCTCTTTCTACAGAAAAATTTAAAACTTCATATGGTTCTGTTTAAACAGGTTGCAGTCTTGGATTAAAAAAAAAAATCAAGCCTTAGTTGTATATATTCTGTTTTCTTTCGGGAAAATTATATGAGTTTAAGACTTAATTCCTCTAAAATTTGTCTTTGTGTGAAGTGTAAAAAAATAGTCGAACTTGTATTTTCTTTCAGATTTTCATTAGAATTGAAAAGATTCATCAGATTGTATGCTCTGACTGGTAGCATGGGATATAGCAGAAAAGGATGATAGCGCTTGAATTAAATTAATACTGTTTTGTAACCTAGGTCTTTCATTTGGTATCTGCATGACCTTAGTAAAATTACTGGATTTCTCTGAGACTTGAATTTTTCTTTGAAATGGTAAAAATATTCTCTGTCTTGAAGTATTAAGATGATTCATCTTTAACCCAGCTTGTTCCATGTAGCAGTCTCTTAAAACATTAGTTTCCCTTTCCTTTCCTTTGCTAATTGCTTGAAAGTTCATTACATTTGTTATTACGGAGTCATTTTTGGATATTGGATAATATTGGATTTTACCAAGTTTTCTTATTTAGGAATGACTGCCCCACATTTGGATTCACGATGATGTTTGGAGATGGTTATGACTCATTGCGTATCTTTTTAAAAAAAATTATAGTTAATTTACAATGTTGCATTGGTTTCAGGTGTACAGCGAAGCAATTCAGTTTTTATATATATATATATATGTATATATATATTCATTTTCAGATTATTTTTCCTTGTAGATTATTACAAGATACTGAGTATAGTTCCCTGTACTGTACAGTGATGTTCTAGGCAAGAATACTGGAGTGGGTTGCCATTTGCTCTTCTAGGGGATAGAACTCTTATTGCTCCTAATATAATTTAAATTAATTGCATATATTAGATTATAAAATTTTGTGAATACTACTTCAAAGCATATAATCCAGCCTAATATAAAGTTGAAATCTGTTCATCAAAAGTTTTTAATTTTTAAGATTACTGGCTCAATGATACTTATAGAAAATCGAAAGCTGATCCCAATGAATATTTTTTAGGATAAAACATTTTTTTCTTCTGTATCATAGGAGATGGATACAGAGTGATGGATTTGATGAGGCAGGTTATGCTATATGAAGGATATCTTAAAATGAAAAAATAATTTATACTGAACAAATCAGTGTGGTTGTAATATTGAAGAAAGTGATTTATTCTCTGTAGCTTAGTTGTGCTTTCTAAATGTATATCTAGTAACTAGAATTTATATGTGTACCCAGATTCAATGAAATGATTTTCTATTTGAAGTAATTTTTCATTGAAAATTTAAC